>NW_027141792.1:300000-482213 GCF_036365525.1 Heterodontus francisci
GTGTTCCCCAGATTGTTTAATGTACACGGGACATGTTACCAGGTGAACAGTATAAGTGAGGAGAGTGTGTTCCCCTGATTGTTTAATACACACTGGACATGTTACCAGGTGAACAGTATAAGTGAGGAGAGTGTGTTCCCGTGATGGTTTAATACACCCGGGACATGTTACCAGTTGAACAGTATATGTGAGGAGAGTGTGTTCCCCTGATTGTTTATTATACACAGGACATGTTACCAGGTGAACAGTATAAGGGAGGAGAGTGTGTTCCCCTGATGGTTTAATACACACGGGACATGTTACCAGGTGAACAGTATAAGTGAGGCGAGTGTGTTCCCCTGATGGTTTAATATAAACGGGACATGTTACCAGGTGAACAGTATAAATGAGGAGAGTGCTTTCCCCTGATAGTTTAATACTCACGGGACATGTTACCAGGTGAAGAGTATAAGTGAGGAGAGTGTGTTCCCCTGATTGTTTAATACACTCAGGACATTTCACCAGGTAAACAGTATAAGTGAGGAGAGTGTGTTCCCCTGAATGTTTAATACACAAGGGACATGTTACCAGGTGAACAGTATAAGTGAGGAGAGTGTTTTCCCCTGATTGTTTAATACATAAGGGACATGTTACCAGGTGAACAGTATAAGTGAGGAGAGTGTGTTCCCCTGATTGCTTAATACACAAGGGACATGTCACCAGGAGAACAGTATATGTGAGGAGAGTGTGTTCCCCTGATTGTTTAATACGCAAGGGACATGTTACCAGGTGAACAGTATAAGTGAGGGGAGTGTGTTCCCCTAATGTTTTAATAGACACGGGACAAGTTACCAGGTGAACAGTATAAGTGAGGAGAGTGTGTTCCCCTGAATGTTTAATACACAAGGGACATGTTACCAGGTGAACAGTATAAGTGAGGAGAGTGTTTTCCCCTGATTGTTTAATACACAAGGGACATGTTACCAGGTGAACAGTATAAGTGAGGAGAGTGTGTTCCCCTGATTGCTTAATACACAAGGGACATGTCACCAGGAGAACAGTATATGTGAGGAGAGTGTGTTCCCCTGATTGTTTAATACGCAAGGGACATGTTACCAGGTGAACAGTATAAGTGAGGGGAGTGTGTTCCCCTAATGTTTTAATAGACACGGGACAAGTTACCAGGTGAACAGTATAAGTGAGGAGAGTGTGTTCCCCTGATTGTTTAATACACAAGGGACATGTTACCAGGTGAACAGTATAAGTGAGGAGAGTGTGTTCCCCTAATGTTTTGATAGACACGGGACATGTTACCAGGTGAACAGTATAAGTGAGGAGAGTGTGTTCCCCTAATGTTTTAAAAGACACGGGACAAGTTACCCGGTGAACAGTATAAGTGAGGAGAGTGTGTTCCCCTGATTGTTTAATACACACAGGACATGTTACCAGGTGAACAGTATAAGTGAGGAGAGTGTGTTCCCCTGATGGTTTAATATACGCAGGACATCTTCCCAGGTGAACAGTATAAGTGAGCAGACTGTGTTCCCCTGATTGTTTAATACACAAGGGACATGTTACCAGGTGAACAGTATAAGTGAGGAGAGTGTTTTCCCCTGATTGTTTAATACACAAGGGACATGTTACCAGGTGAACAGTATAAGTGAGGAGAGTGTTTTCCCCTGATTGTTTAATACACAAGGGACATGTTACCAGGTGAACAGTATCAGTGAGGAGAGTGTGTTCCCCTGATTGTTTAATACACACGCGACATGTTACCATTTGAACAGTTTAAGTGAGGAGAGTGTGTTCCCGTGATGGTTTAATACACACGGGACATGTTACCAGGTGAACAGTATAAGTGAGGCGAGTGAGTTCCCCTGATGGTTTAATATACACGGGACATGTTACCAGGTGAACAGTATAAGTGAGCAGAGTGTGTTCCCCTGATTGTTTAATACACAAGGGACATGTTACCAGGTGAACAGTATAAGTGAGGAGAGTGTTTTCCCCTGATTGTTTAATACACAAGGGACATGTTACCAGGAGAACAGTATAATTGAGGAGAGTGTTTTCCCCTGATTGTTTAATACACAAGGGACATGTCACCAGGAGAACAGTATATGTGAGGAGAGTGTGTTCCCCTGATTCTTTAATACACAAGGGACATGTTACCAGGAGAAAAGTATATGTGAGGAGAGTGTTTTTCGCTGATGTTTTAATACACACGGGACATGTTACCAGGTGAACAGTATAAGTGAGGCGAGTGTGTTCCCCTGATGGTTTAATGTACACGAGACATGTTCCCAGGTGAACAGTATAAGTGAGGAGAGGGTGTTCCCCTGATGGTTTAATACACACGGGACATGTTACCAGATGAACAGTATAAGTGAGGAGAGTGTGTTCCCCTAATGTTTTAATAGACACGGGACAAGTTACCAGGTGAACAGTATAAGTGAGGAGAGTCTGTTGCCCTGATTGTTTAATATACACGGGACATGTTACCAGGTGAACAGTGTAAGTGAGGAGAGTTTGTTCCCCTGATTGTTTAATACTCACGCGGCATGTTACCAGGTGAACAGTTTAAGTGAGGAGAGTGTGTTCCCGTGATGGTTTAATACACACGGGACATGTTACCAGGTGAACAGTATAAGTGAGGCGAGTGTGTTCCCCTGATGGTTTAATATACACGGGACATGTTACCAGGTGAACAGTATAAGTGAGGAGAGTGTTTTCCCCTGATAGTTTAATACACACAGGACATTTCACCAGGTGAACAGTATAAATGAGGAGAGGGCTTTCCCCTGATGGTTTAATATACACGGACATGTTACCAGGTGAACAGTATAAGTGAGCAGAGTGTGTTCCCCTGATTGTTTAATACACAAGGGACATGTTACCAGGTGAACAGTATAAGTGAGGAGAGTGTGTTCCCCTGATTGTTTAATACACAAGGGACATGTTACCAGGTGAACAGTAGAAGTGAGGCGAGTGTGTTCCCCTGATGGTTTAATACACAAGGGACATGTTACCAGGTGAACAGTAGAAGTGAAGCGAGTGTGTTCCCCTGATGGTTTAATATAAACGGGGCATGTTACCAGGTGAACAGTATAAGTGAGGAGAGTGTTTTCCCATGATAGTTTAATACACACGGGACATGTTACCAGGTGAACAGTATAAGTGAGGAGAGTGTGTTCCCCTGATGGTTTAATACACACGGGACATCTTACCAGGTGAAGAGTATAAGTGAGGAGAGTGTGTTCCCCTCATTGTTTAATACACACAGGACATGTTACCAGGTGAACAGTATAAGTGAGGAGAGTGTGTTCCCCTGATGGTTTAATATACGCGGGACATCTTCCCAGGTGAACAGTATAAGTGAGCAGAGTGTGTTCCCCTGATTGTTTAATACACAAGGGACATGTTACCAGGTGAACAGTATAAGTGAGGAGAGTGTTTTCCCCTGATTGTTTAATACACAAGGGACATGTTACCAGGTGAACAGTATAAGTGAGGAGAGTGTTTTCCCCTGATTGTTGAATACACAAGGGACATGTCACCAGGAGAACAGTCTATGTGAGGATAGTGTGTTCCCCTGATTGTTTAATACGCAAGGGACATGTTCCCAGGTGAACAGTATAAGTGAGGAGAGTGTGTTCCCCTGATTGTTTAATACACAAGGGACAAGTTACCAGGTGAACAGTATAAGTGAGGAGAGTGTTTTCCCCTGATTCTTTAATACACAAGGGACATGTTACCAGGTGAACAGTATAAGTGAGGAGAGTGTGTTCCCCTGATTGTTTAATACACAAGGGACATGTTACCAGGTGAAAGGTATAAGTGAGGAGAATGTTTTTCGCTGATGTTTTAATACACACGGGACATGTTACCAGGTGAACAGTATAAGTGAGGCGAGTGTGTTCCCCTGATGGTTTAATATACACGAGACATGTTACCAGGTGAACAGTATAAGTGAGGAGAGGGTGTTCCCCTGATGTTTTGATACATACGGGACATGTTACCAGGTGAACAGTATAAGTGAGGAGAGGGTGTTCCCCTGATGTTTTAATACACACGGGACATGTTACCAGATGAACAGTATAAGTGAGGAGAGTGTGTTCCCCTAATGTTTTAATAGACACGGGACAAGTTACCAGTTGAACAGTATAAGTGAGGAGAGTCTGTTCCCCTGATGGTTTAATATACACGAGACGTGTTACCAGGTGAACAGTATAAGTGAGCAGAGTGTGTTCCCCTGATTGTTTAATACACAAGGGACATGTTACCAGGTGAACATTATAAGTGAGGAGAGTGTGTTCCCCTGATAGTTTAATACACACGGGACATGTTACCAGGTGAACAGTATAAGTGAGGAGAGTGTGTTCCCCTGATGGTTTAATCTCAACGGGACATGTTACCAGGTGAACAGTATAAGTGAGGAGAGTGTTTTCCCCTGATAGTTTAATACACACGGGACATGTTACCAGGTGAACAGTATAAGTGAGGAGAGTGTGTTCCCCTGATGGTTTAATACACACGGGACATGTTACCAGGTGAAGAGTATAAGTGAGGAGAGTGTGTTCCCCTCATTGTTTAATACACACAGGACATGTTACAAGGTGAACAGTATAAGTGAGGAGAGTGTTTTCCCCTGATTGTTTAATACACAAGGGACATGTTACCAGGTGAACAGTATAAGTGAGGAGAGTGTGTTCCCCTGATGGTTTAATACACACGGGACATGTTACCAGGTGAAGAGTATAAGTGAGGAGAGTGTGTTCCCCTCATTGTTTAATACACACAGGACATGTTACCAGGTGAACAGTATAAGTGAGGAGAGTGTTTTCCCCTGATTGTTTAATACACAAGGGACATGTTACCAGGTGAACAGTATAAGTGAGGAGAGTGTGTTCCCCTGATGGTTTAATACACACGGGACATGTTACCAGGTGAAGAGTATAAGTGAGGAGAGTGTGTTCCCCTCATTGTTTCATACACACAGGACATGTTACCAGGTGAACAGTATAAGTGAGGAGAGTGTGTTCCCCTGATGGTTTAATACACAAGGGACATGTTACCAGGTGAACAGTATAAGTGAGGAGAGTGTTTTCCCCTGATTGTTTAATACACAAGGGACATGTTACCAGGTGAACTGTATAAGTGAGGAGAGTGTGTTCCCCTCATTGTTTAATGCACACAGGACATGTTACCAGGTGAACAGTGTAAGTGAGGAGAGTGTTTTCCCCTGATTGTTTAATACACAAGGGACATGTTACCATGTGAACAGGATAAGTGAGGAGACAGTGTTCCACTGATGGTTTAATATACACGGGACATCTACCCAGGTGAACAGTATAAGTGAGCAGAGTGTGTTCCCCTGATTGTTTAATACACAAGGGACATGTTACCAGGTGAACAGTATAAGTGAGGAGAGTGTGTTCCCCTGATAGTTTAATACACACGGGACATGTTACCAGGTGAACAGTATAAGTGAGGAGAGTCTGTTCCCCTGATGGTTTAATACACACGGGACATGTTACCAGGTGAAGAGTATAAGTGAGGAGAGTGTGTTCCCCTCATTGTTTAATACACACAGGACATGTTACCAGGTGAACAGTATAAGTGAGGAGAGTGTTTTCCCCTGATTGTTTAATACACAAGGGACATGTTACCAGGTGAACAGTATAAGTGAGGAGAGTGTGTTCCCCTGATGGTTTAATACACACGGGACATGTTACCAGGTGAAGAGTATAAGTGAGGAGAGTGTGTTCCCCTCATTGTTTCATACACACAGGACATGTTACCAGGTGAACAGTATAAGTGAGGAGAGTGTTTTCCCCTGATTGTTTAATACACAAGGGACATGTTACCAGGTGAAGAGTATAAGTGAGGAGAGTGTGTTCCCCTCATTGTTTAATACACACAGGACATGTTACCAGGTGAACAGTATAAGTGAGGAGAGTGTGTTCCCCTGATTGTTTAATACACAAGGGACATGTTACCAGGTGAACAGTATAAGTGAGGAGAGTGTGTTCCCCTCATTGTTTAATGCACACAGGACATGTTACCAGGTGAACAGTATAAGTGAGGAGAGTGTTTTCCCCTGATTGTTTAATACACAAGGGACATGTTACCAGGTGAACAGTATAAGTGAGGAGAGTGTTTTCCCCTGATTGTTTAATACACAAGGGACATGTTACCAGGTGAACAGTATAAGTGAGGAGAGTGTTTTCCCCTGATTGTTTAATACACAAGGGACATGTTACCAGGTGAACAGTATCAGTGAGGAGAGTGTGTTCCCCTGATTGTTTAATACACACGCGACATGTTACCATTTGAACAGTTTAAGTGAGGAGAGTGTGTTCCCGTGATGGTTTAATACACACGGGACATGTTACCAGGTGAACAGTATAAGTGAGGCGAGTGAGTTCCCCTGATGGTTTAATATACACGGGACATGTTACCAGGTGAACAGTATAAGTGAGCAGAGTGTGTTCCCCTGATTGTTTAATACACAAGGGACATGTTACCAGGTGAACAGTATAAGTGAGGAGAGTGTTTTCCCCTGATTGTTTAATACACAAGGGACATGTTACCAGGAGAACAGTATAATTGAGGAGAGTGTTTTCCCCTGATTGTTTAATACACAAGGGACATGTCACCAGGAGAACAGTATATGTGAGGAGAGTGTGTTCCCCTGATTCTTTAATACACAAGGGACATGTTACCAGGAGAAAAGTATATGTGAGGAGAGTGTTTTTCGCTGATGTTTTAATACACACGGGACATGTTACCAGGTGAACAGTATAAGTGAGGCGAGTGTGTTCCCCTGATGGTTTAATGTACACGAGACATGTTCCCAGGTGAACAGTATAAGTGAGGAGAGGGTGTTCCCCTGATGGTTTAATACACACGGGACATGTTACCAGATGAACAGTATAAGTGAGGAGAGTGTGTTCCCCTAATGTTTTAATAGACACGGGACAAGTTACCAGGTGAACAGTATAAGTGAGGAGAGTCTGTTGCCCTGATTGTTTAATATACACGGGACATGTTACCAGGTGAACAGTGTAAGTGAGGAGAGTTTGTTCCCCTGATTGTTTAATACTCACGCGGCATGTTACCAGGTGAACAGTTTAAGTGAGGAGAGTGTGTTCCCGTGATGGTTTAATACACACGGGACATGTTACCAGGTGAACAGTATAAGTGAGGCGAGTGTGTTCCCCTGATGGTTTAATATACACGGGACATGTTACCAGGTGAACAGTATAAGTGAGGAGAGTGTTTTCCCCTGATAGTTTAATACACACAGGACATTTCACCAGGTGAACAGTATAAATGAGGAGAGGGCTTTCCCCTGATGGTTTAATATACACGGACATGTTACCAGGTGAACAGTATAAGTGAGCAGAGTGTGTTCCCCTGATTGTTTAATACACAAGGGACATGTTACCAGGTGAACAGTATAAGTGAGGAGAGTGTGTTCCCCTGATTGTTTAATACACAAGGGACATGTTACCAGGTGAACAGTAGAAGTGAGGCGAGTGTGTTCCCCTGATGGTTTAATACACAAGGGACATGTTACCAGGTGAACAGTAGAAGTGAGGCGAGTGTGTTCCCCTGATGGTTTAATATAAACGGGACATGTTACCAGGTGAACAGTATAAGTGAGGAGAGTGTTTTCCCATGATAGTTTAATACACACGGGACATGTTACCAGGTGAACAGAATAAGTGAGGAGAGTGTGTTCCCCTGATGGTTTAATACACACGGGACATGTTACCAGGTGAAGAGTATAAGTGAGGAGAGTATGTTCCCCTGATTGTTTAATACACACAGGACATGTTACCAGGTGAACAGTATAAGTGAGGAGAGTGTGTTCCCCTGATGGTTTAATATACGCGGGACATCTTCCCAGGTGAACAGTATAAGTGAGCAGAGTGTGTTCCCCTGATTGTTTAATACACAAGGGACATGTTACCAGGTGAACAGTATAAGTGAGGAGAGTGTTTTCCCCTGATTGTTTAATACACAAGGGACATGTTACCAGGTGAACAGTATAAGTGAGGAGAGTGTTTTCCCCTGATTGTTGAATACACAAGGGACATGTCACCAGGAGAACAGTCTATGTGAGGATAGTGTGTTCCCCTGATTGTTTAATACGCAAGGGACATGTTCCCAGGTGAACAGTATAAGTGAGGAGAGTGTGTTCCCCTGATTGTTTAATACACAAGGGACAAGTTACCAGGTGAACAGTATAAGTGAGGAGAGTGTTTTCCCCTGATTCTTTAATACACAAGGGACATGTTACCAGGTGAACAGTATAAGTGAGGAGAGTGTGTTCCCCTGATTGTTTAATACACAAGGGACATGTTACCAGGTGAAAGGTATAAGTGAGGAGAATGTTTTTCGCTGATGTTTTAATACACACGGGACATGTTACCAGGTGAACAGTATAAGTGAGCAGAGTGTGTTCCCCTGATTGTTTAATATACACGAGACATGTTACCAGGTGAACAGTATAAGTGAGGAGAGGGTGTTCCCCTGATGTTTTGATACATACGGGACATGTTACCAGGTGAACAGTATAAGTGAGGAGAGGGTGTTCCCCTGATGTTTTAATACACACGGGACATGTTACCAGATGAACAGTATAAGTGAGGAGAGTGTGTTCCCCTAATGTTTTAATAGACACGGGACAAGTTACCAGTTGAACAGTATAAGTGAGGAGAGTCTGTTCCCCTGATGGTTTAATATACACGAGACGTGTTACCAGGTGAACAGTATAAGTGAGCAGAGTGTGTTCCCCTGATTGTTTAATACACAAGGGACATGTTACCAGGTGAACATTATCAGTGAGGAGAGTGTGTTCCCCTGATAGTTTAATACACACGGGACATGTTACCAGGTGAACAGTATAAGTGAGGAGAGTGTGTTCCCCTGATGGTTTAATCTCAACGGGACATGTTACCAGGTGAACAGTATAAGTGAGGAGAGTGTTTTCCCCTGATAGTTTAATACACACGGGACATGTTACCAGGTGAACAGTATAAGTGAGGAGAGTGTGTTCCCCTGATGGTTTAATACACACGGGACATGTTACCAGGTGAAGAGTATAAGTGAGGAGAGTGTGTTCCCCTCATTGTTTAATACACACAGGACATGTTACAAGGTGAACAGTATAAGTGAGGAGAGTGTTTTCCCCTGATTGTTTAATACACAAGGGACATGTTACCAGGTGAACAGTATAAGTGAGGAGAGTGTGTTCCCCTGATGGTTTAATACACACGGGACATGTTACCAGGTGAAGAGTATAAGTGAGGAGAGTGTGTTCCCCTCATTGTTTAATACACACAGGACATGTTACCAGGTGAACAGTATAAGTGAGGAGAGTGTTTTCCCCTGATTGTTTAATACACAAGGGACATGTTACCAGGTGAACAGTATAAGTGAGGAGAGTGTGTTCCCCTGATGGTTTAATACACACGGGACATGTTACCAGGTGAAGAGTATAAGTGAGGAGAGTGTGTTCCCCTCATTGTTTCATACACACAGGACATGTTACCAGGTGAACAGTATAAGTGAGGAGAGTGTGTTCCCCTGATGGTTTAATACACAAGGGACATGTTACCAGGTGAACAGTATAAGTGAGGAGAGTGTTTTCCCCTGATTGTTTAATACACAAGGGACATGTTACCAGGTGAACTGTATAAGTGAGGAGAGTGTGTTCCCCTCATTGTTTAATGCACACAGGACATGTTACCAGGTGAACAGTATAAGTGAGGAGAGTGTTTTCCCCTGATTGTTTAATACACAAGGGACATGTTACCATGTGAACAGGATAAGTGAGGAGACAGTGTTCCACTGATGGTTTAATATACACGGGACATCTACCCAGGTGAACAGTATAAGTGAGCAGAGTGTGTTCCCCTGATTGTTTAATACACAAGGGACATGTTACCAGGTGAACAGTATAAGTGAGGAGAGTGTGTTCCCCTGATAGTTTAATACACACGGGACATGTTACCAGGTGAACAGTATAAGTGAGGAGAGTCTGTTCCCCTGATGGTTTAATACACACGGGACATGTTACCAGGTGAAGAGTATAAGTGAGGAGAGTGTGTTCCCCTCATTGTTTAATACACACAGGACATGTTACCAGGTGAACAGTATAAGTGAGGAGAGTGTTTTCCCCTGATTGTTTAATACACAAGGGACATGTTACCAGGTGAACAGTATAAGTGAGGAGAGTGTGTTCCCCTGATGGTTTAATACACACGGGACATGTTACCAGGTGAAGAGTATAAGTGAGGAGAGTGTGTTCCCCTCATTGTTTCATACACACAGGACATGTTACCAGGTGAACAGTATAAGTGAGGAGAGTGTTTTCCCCTGATTGTTTAATACACAAGGGACATGTTACCAGGTGAAGAGTATAAGTGAGGAGAGTGTGTTCCCCTCATTGTTTAATACACACAGGACATGTTACCAGGTGAACAGTATAAGTGAGGAGAGTTTGTTCCCCTGATTGTTTAATACACAAGGGACATGTTACCAGGTGAACAGTATAAGTGAGGAGAGTGTGTTCCCCTCATTGTTTAATGCACACAGGACATGTTACCAGGTGAACAGTATAAGTGAGGAGAGTGTTTTCCCCTGATTGTTTAATACACAAGGGACATGTTACCAGGTGAACTGTATAAGTGAGGAGAGTGTGTTCCTCTCATTGTTTAATGCACACAGGACATGTTACCAGGTGAACAGTATAAGTGAGGAGAGTGTGTTCCCCTGATGGTTTAATACACACGGGACATGTTACCAGGTGAAGAGTATAAGTGAGGAGAGTGTGTTCCCCTCATTGTTTAATACACACAGGACATGTTACCAGGTGAACAGTATAAGTGAGGAGAGTGTTTTCCCCTGATTGTTTAATACACAAGGGACATGTTACCAGGTGAACAGTATAAGTGAGGAGAGTGTGTTCCCCTGATGGTTTAATACACACGGGACATGTTACCAGGTGAAGAGTATAAGTGAGGAGAGTGTGTTCCCCTCATTGTTTCATACACACAGGACATGTTACCAGGTGAACAGTATAAGTGAGGAGAGTGTGTTCCCCTGATGGTTTAATACACAAGGGACATGTTACCAGGTGAACAGTATAAGTGAGGAGAGTGTTTTCCCCTGATTGTTTAATACACAAGGGACATGTTACCAGGTGAACTGTATAAGTGAGGAGAGTGTGTTCCCCTCATTGTTTAATGCACACAGGACATGTTACCAGGTGAACAGTATAAGTGAGGAGAGTGTTTTCCCCTGATTGTTTAATACACAAGGGACATGTTACCATGTGAACAGGATAAGTGAGGAGACAGTGTTCCACTGATGGTTTAATATACACGGGACATCTACCCAGGTGAACAGTATAAGTGAGCAGAGTGTGTTCCCCTGATTGTTTAATACACAAGGGACATGTTACCAGGTGAACAGTATAAGTGAGGAGAGTGTGTTCCCCTGATAGTTTAATACACACGGGTCATGTTACCAGGTGAACAGTATAAGTGAGGAGAGTCTGTTCCCCTGATGGTTTAATACACACGGGACATGTTACCAGGTGAAGAGTATAAGTGAGGAGAGTGTGTTCCCCTCATTGTTTAATACACACAGGACATGTTACCAGGTGAACAGTATAAGTGAGGAGAGTGTTTTCCCCTGATTGTTTAATACACAAGGGACATGTTACCAGGTGAACAGTATAAGTGAGGAGAGTGTGTTCCCCTGATGGTTTAATACACACGGGACATGTTACCAGGTGAAGAGTATAAGTGAGGAGAGTGTGTTCCCCTCATTGTTTCATACACACAGGACATGTTACCAGGTGAACAGTATAAGTGAGGAGAGTGTTTTCCCCTGATTGTTTAATACACAAGGGACATGTTACCAGGTGAAGAGTATAAGTGAGGAGAGTGTGTTCCCCTCATTGTTTAATACACACAGGACATGTTACCAGGTGAACAGTATAAGTGAGGAGAGTGTGTTCCCCTGATTGTTTAATACACAAGGGACATGTTACCAGGTGAACAGTATAAGTGAGGAGAGTGTGTTCCCCTCATTGTTTAATGCACACAGGACATGTTACCAGGTGAACAGTATAAGTGAGGAGAGTGTTTTCCCCTGATTGTTTAATACACAAGGGACATGTTACCAGGTGAACTGTATAAGTGAGGAGAGTGTGTTCCTCTCATTGTTTAATGCACACAGGACATGTTACCAGGTGAACAGTATAAGTGAGGAGAGTGTGTTCCCCTGATGGTTTAATACACAAGGGACATGTTACCAGGTGAACAGTATAAGTGAGGAGAGTGTGTTCCCCTGATAGTTTAATACACACGGGACATGTTACCAGGTGAACAGTATAAGTGAGGAGAGTGTTTTCCCCTGATTGTTTAATACACAAGGGACATGTTACCAGGTGAACAGTATAAGTGAGCAGAGTGTGTTCCCCTGATTGTTTAATACACAAGGGACATGTTACCAGGTGAACTGTATAAGTGAGGAGAGTGTGTTCCCCTGATGGTTTAATACACACAGGACATGTTACCAGGTGAACAGTATAAGTGAGGAGAGTGTGTTCCCCTGATTGTTTAATATACACAGGACATGTTACCAGGTGAAGAGTATAAGTGAGGAGAGTGTGTTCCCTTGATTGTTTAATACACACAGGACATGTTACCAGGTGAACAGGATAAGTGAGGAGACAGTGTTCCACTGATGGTTTAATATACACGGGACATCTTCCCAGGTGAACATTATAAGTGAGCAGAGTGTGTTCCCCTGATTGTTTAATACACAAGGGACATGTTACCAGGTGAACAGTATAAGTGAGGAGAGTGTGTTCCCCTGATAGTTTAATACACACGGGACATGTTACCAGGTGAACAGTATAAGTGAGGAGAGTGTGTTCCCCTGATGGTTTAATATAAACGGGACATGTTACAAGGTGAACAGTATAAGTGAGGAGAGTGTTTTCCCCTGATAGTTTAATACACACGGGACATGTTACCAGGTGAACAGTATAAGTGAGGAGAGTGTGTTCCCCTGATTGTTTAATACACAAGGGACATGTTACCAGGTGAACTGTATAAGTGAGGAGAGTGTGTTCCCCTGATGGTTTAATACACACAGGACATGTTACCAGGTGTACAGTATAAGTGAGGAGAGTGTGTTCCCCTGATGGTTTAATACACACGGGACATGTTACCAGGTGAAGAGTATAAGTGAGGAGAGTGTGTTCCCCTCATTGTTTAATACACACAGGACATGTTACCAGGTGAACAGTATAAGTGAGGAGAGTGTTTTCCCCTGATTGTTTAATACACAAGGGACATGTTACCAGGTGAACAGTATAAGTGAGGAGAGTGTGTTCCCCTGATGGTTTAATACACACGGGACATGTTACCAGGTGAAGAGTATAAGTGAGGAGAGTGTGTTCCCCTCATTGTTTCATACACACAGGACATGTTACCAGGTGAACAGTATAAGTGAGGAGAGTGTTTTCCCCTGATTGTTTAATACACAAGGGACATGTTACCAGGTGAAGAGTATAAGTGAGGAGAGTGTGTTCCCCTCATTGTTTAATACACACAGGACATGTTACCAGGTGAACAGTATAAGTGAGGAGAGTGTGTTCCCCTGATTGTTTAATACACAAGGGACATGTTACCAGGTGAACAGTATAAGTGAGGAGAGTGTGTTCCCCTCATTGTTTAATGCACACAGGACATGTTACCAGGTGAACAGTATAAGTGAGGAGAGTGTTTTCCCCTGATTGTTTAATACACAAGGGACATGTTACCAGGTGAACTGTATAAGTGAGGAGAGTGTGTTCCCCTCATTGTTTAATGCACACAGGACATGTTACCAGGTGAACAGTATAAGTGAGGAGAGTGTTTTCCCCTGATTGTTTAATACACAAGGGACATGTTACCAGGTGAACAGGATAAGTGAGGAGACAGTGTTCCACTGATGGTTTAATATACACGGGACATCTTCCCAGGTGAACAGTATAAGTGAGGAGAGTGTGTTCCCCTGATAGTTTAATACACACGGGACATGTTACCAGGTGAACAGTATAAGTGAGGAGAGTGTGTTCCCCTGATGGTTTAATATAAACGGGACATGTTACCAGGTGAACAGTATAAGTGAGGGGAGTGTTTTCCCCTGATAGTTTAATACACACGGGACATGTTACCAGGTGAAGAGTATAAGTGAGGAGAGTGTGTTCCCCTCATTGTTTAATACACACAGGACATGTTACCAGGTGAACAGTATAAGTGAGGAGAGTGTTTTCCCCTGATTGTTTAATACACAAGGGACATGTTACCAGGTGAACAGTATAAGTGAGGAGAGTGTGTTCCCCTGATGGTTTAATACACACGGGACATGTTACCAGGTGAAGAGTATAAGTGAGGAGAGTGTGTTCCCCTCATTGTTTCATACACACAGGACATGTTACCAGGTGAACAGTATAAGTGAGGAGAGTGTTTTCCCCTGATTGTTTAATACACAAGGGACATGTTACCAGGTGAAGAGTATAAGTGAGGAGAGTGTGTTCCCCTCATTGTTTAATACACACAGGACATGTAACCAGGTGAACAGTATAAGTGAGGAGAGTGTGTTCCCCTGATTGTTTAATACACAAGGGACATGTTACCTGGTGAACAGTATAAGTGAGGAGAGTGTGTTCCCCTCATTGTTTAATGCACACAGGACATGTTACCAGGTGAACAGTATAAGTGAGGAGAGTGTTTTCCCCTGATTGTTTAATACACAAGGGACATGTTACCAGGTGAACTGTATAAGTGAGGAGAGTGTGTTCCCCTCATTGTTTAATGCACACAGGACATGTTACCAGGTGAACAGTATAAGTGAGGAGAGTGTGTTCCCCTGATGGTTTAATACACAAGGGACATGTTACCAGGTGAACAGTATAAGTGAGGAGAGTGTGTTCCCCTGATAGTTTAATACACACGGGACATGTTACCAGGTGAACAGTACAAGTGAGGAGAGTGTTTTCCCCTGATTGTTTAATACACAAGGGACATGTTACCAGGTGAACAGTATAAGTGAGCAGAGTGTGTTCCCCTGATTGTTTAATACACAAGGGACATGTTACCAGGTGAACAGTATAAGTGAGGAGAGTGTGTTCCCCTGATAGTTTAATACACACGGGACATGTTACCAGGTGAACAGTATAAGTGAGGAGAGTGTGTTCCCCTGATGGTTTAATATAAACGGGACATGTTACCAGGTGAACAGTATAAGTGAGGAGAGTGTTTCCCCCTGATAGTTTAATACACACGGGACATGTTAGCAGGTGAACAGTATAAGTGAGGAGAGTGTGTTCCCCTGATGGTTTAATACACACGGGACATGTTACCAGGTGAAGAGTATAAGTGAGGAGAGTGTGTTCCCCTCATTGTTTAATACACACAGGACATGTTACCAGGTGAACAGTATAAGTGAGGAGAGTGTGTTCCCCTGATGGTTTAATACACACGGGACATGTTACCAGGTGAAGAGTATAAGTGAGGAGAGTGTGTTCCCCTCATTGTTTAATACACATAGGACATGTTACCAGGTGAACAGAATAAGTGAGGAGAGTTTTTTCCCCTGATTGTTTAATACACAAGGGACATGTTACCAGGTGAAGAGTATAAGTGAGGAGAGTGTGTTCCCCTCATTGTTTAATACACACAGGACATGTTACCAGGTGAACAGTATAAGTGAGGAGAGTGTGTTCCCCTGATTGTTTAATACACAAGGGACATGTCACCAAGAGAACAGTATCTGTGAGGAGAAGGTTTTTCGCTGATGTTTTAATACACACGGGACATGTTACCAGGTGAACAGTATAAGTGAGGCGAGTGTGTTCCCCTGATGGTTTAATATACACGAGAGATGTTACCAGGTGAACAGTATAAGTGAGGAGAGGGTGCTCCCCTGATGTTTTAATACACACGGGACATGTTACCAGGTGAACAGTATAAGTGAGGAGAGGGTGTTCCCCTGATGTTTTAATACACACGGGACATGTTACCAGATGAACAGCAAAAGTGAGGAGAGTGTGTTTCCCTAATGTTTTAATAGACACGGGACAAGTTCCCAGGTGAACAGTATAAGTGAGGAGAGTCTGTTCCCCTGATGGTTTAATATACACGAGACGTGTTACCAGGTGAACAGTGTAAGTGAGGAGAGTTTGTTCCTCTGTTTGTTTAATACACACGGGACATGTTACCAGGTGAACAGTATAAGTGAGGAGAGTCTGTTCCCCTGATGGTTTAATATACACGAGACGTGTTACCAGGTGAACAGTGTAAGTGAGGAGAGTGTGTTCCCCTGATTGTTTAATACACACGGGACATGTTACCAGGTGAACAGTATAAGTGAGGAGAGTGTTTTCCCCTGATAGTTTAATACACACGGGACATGTTACCAGGTGAACAGTATAAGTGAGGAGAGTGTGTTCCCCTGATGGTTTGATACACACAGGACATGTTACCAGGTGAAGAGTATAAGGGAGGTGAGTGTGTTCCCCTGATTGATTAATATACACAGGACATGTTACCAGGTGAACAGTATAAGTGAGGCGAGTGTTTTCCCCAGATTGTTTAATATACACGGGACATGTTACCAGCGGAACAGTATAAGTGAGGAGAGTGTGTTCCCCTGATAGTTTAATATACATGGGAAATGTTACCAGGTGAACAGTATAAGTGAGGAGAGTGTGTTCCCCTGATGGTTTAATACACACGGGACATGTTACCAGGTGAAGAGTATAAGTGAGGAGAATGTATTCCCCTGATTATTTAATACACACAGGACATGTTACCAGGTGAACAGTATAGGTGAGGAGACTGTGTTCCACTGATAGTTTAATAGACACGGGACATGTTACCAGGTGAACAGTAGAAGTGAGGAGAGGGTGTTCCCCTGATGTTTTAATACACACGGGACATGTTACCAGATGAAAAGTATAAGTGAGGAGAGTGTGTTCCCCTAATGTTTTAATAGACACGGGACAAGTTACCAGGTGAACAGTATAAGTGAGGAGAGTGTGTTCCCCTGATGTTTTAATATACACGAGACATGTTACCAGGTGAACAGTATAAGTGAGGAGAGTGTGTTCCCCTGATTGTTTAATACTCACGGGACATGTTACCAGGTGAACAGTTTAAGTGAGGAGACTGTGTTTCGCTGATGTTTTAATACACACGGGACATGTTACCAGGTGAACAGTATAAGTGAGGCGAGTGTGTTCCCCAGATTGTTTAATATACACAGGACATGTTACCAGGTGAACAGTGTAAGTGAGGAGAGTGTGTTCCCCTGATTGTTTAATATACACAGGACATGTTACCAGGTGAACAGTATAAGTGAGGAGAGTGTGTTCCCCTGATTGTTTAATACACTCTGTACATGTTACCAGGTGAACAGTATAAGTGAGGAGAGTGTGTTCCCCAGATTGTTTAATATACACAGGACATGTTACCAGGTGAACAGTGTAAGTGAGGAGAGTGTGTTCCCCTGATTGTTTAATATACACAGGACATGTTACCAGGTGAACAGTATAAGTGAGGAGAGTGTGTTCCCCTGATTGTTTAATACACTCTGTACATGTTACCAGGTGAACAGTATAAGTGAGGAGAGTGTGTTCCCCTGATTGTTTAATATACACAGGACATGTCACCAGGTGAACAGTATAAGTGAGGAGAGTGTGTTCCCCTGATGGTTTAATACACAAGGGACATGTTACCAGGTGAACAGTATAAGTGAGGAGAGTGTGTTCCCCTGATAGTTTAATACACACGGGACATGTTACCAGGTGAACAGTATAAGTGAGGAGAGTGTTTTCCCCTGATTGTTTAATACACAAGGGACATGTTACCAGGTGAACAGTATAGGTGAGCAGAGTGTGTTCCCCTGATTGTTTAATACACAAGGGACATGTTACCAGGTGAACAGTATAAGTGAGGAGAGTGTGTTCCCCTGATAGTTTAATACACACGGGACATGTTACCAGGTGAACAGTATAAGTGAGGAGAGTGTGTTCCCCTGATGGTTTAATATAAACGGGACATGTTACCAGGTGAACAGTATAAGTGAGGAGAGTGTTTTCCCCTGATAGTTTAATACACACGGGACATGTTAGCAGGTGAACAGTATAAGTGAGGAGAGTGTGTTCCCCTGATGGTTTAATACACACGGGACATGTTACCAGGTGAAGAGTATAAGTGAGGAGAGTGTGTTCCCCTCATTGTTTAATACACACAGGACATGTTACCAGGTGAACAGTATAAGTGAGGAGAGTGTGTTCCCCTGATGGTTTAATACACACGGGACATGTTACCAGGTGAAGAGTATAAGTGAGGAGAGTGTGTTCCCCTCATTGTTTAATACACACAGGACATGTTACCAGGTGAACAGTATAAGTGAGGAGAGTTTTTTCCACTGATTGTTTAATACACAAGGGACATGTTACCAGGTGAAGAGTATAAGTGAGGAGAGTGTGTTCCCCTCATTGTTTAATACACACAGGACATGTTACCAGGTGAACAGTATAAGTGAGGAGAGTGTGTTCCCCGATTGTTTAATACACAAGGGACATGTCACCAAGAGAACAGTATATGTGAGGAGAGTGTTTTTCGCTGATGTTTTAATACACACGGGACATGTTACCAGGTGAACAGTATAAGTGAGGCGAGTGTGTTCCCCTGATGGTTTAATATACACGAGAGATGTTACCAGGTGAACAGTATAAGTGAGGAGAGGGTGCTCCCCTGATGTTTTAATACACACGGGACATGTTACCAGGTGAACAGTATAAGTGAGGAGAGGGTGTTCCCCTGATGTTTTAATACACACGGGACATGTTACCAGATGAACAGCATAAGTGAGGAGAGTGTGTTTCCCTAATGTTTTAATAGACACGGGACAAGTTCCCAGGTGAACAGTATAAGTGAGGAGAGTCTGTTCCCCTGATGGTTTAATATACACGAGACGTGTTACCAGGTGAACAGTGTAAGTGAGGAGAGTTTGTTCCTCTGTTTGTTTAATACACACGGGACATGTTACCAGGTGAACAGTATAAGTGAGGAGAGTCTGTTCCCCTGATGGTTTAATATACACGAGACGTGTTACCAGGTGAACAGTATAAGTGAGGAGAGTGTGTTCCCCTGATTGTTTAATACACACGGGACATGTTACCAGGTGAACAGTATAAGTGAGGAGAGTGTTTTCCCCTGATAGTTTAATACACACGGGACATGTTACCAGGTGAACAGTATAAGTGAGGAGAGGGTGTTCCCCTGATGGTTTAATACACACAGGACATGTTACCAGGTGAAGAGTATAAGTGAGGTGAGTGTGTTCCCTTGATTGTTTAATACACACAGGACATGTTACCAGGTGAACAGTATAAGTGAGGCGAGTGTTTTCCCCAGATTGTTTAATACACACGGGACATGTTACCAGCGGAACAGTATAAGTGAGGAGAGTGTTTTCCCCTGATAGTTTAATACACACGGGACATGTTACCAGGTGAACAGTATAAGTGAGGAGAGTGTGTTCCCCTGATGGTTTAATACACACAGGACATGTTACCAGGTGAAGAGTATAAGTGAGGAGAGTGTGTTCCCTTGATTGTTTAATACACACAGGACATGTTACCAGGTGAACAGTATAAGTGAGGCGAGTGTTTTCCCCAGATTGTTTAATATACACGGGACATGTTACCAGCGGAACAGTATAAGTGAGGAGAGTGTGTTCCCCTGATAGTTTAATATACAAGGGAAATGTTACCAGGTGAACAGTATAAGTGAGGAGAGTGTGTTCCCCTGATGGTTTAATACACACGGGACATGTTACCAGGTGAAGAGTATAAGTGAGGAGAATGTATTCCCCTGATTATTTAATGCACACAGGACATGTTACCAGGTGAACAGTATAAGTGAGGAGAGGGTGTTCCCTTGATGTTTTAATACACACGGGACATGTTACCAGATGAACAGTATAAGTGAGGAGAGTGTGTTCCCCTGATGTTTTAATATACACGAGACATGTTACCAGGTGAACAGTATAAGTGAGGAGAGTGTGTTCCCCTGATTGTTTAATACTCACGGGACATGTTACCAGGTGAACAGTTTAAGTGAGGAGACTGTGTTTCGCTGATGTTTTAATACACACGGGACATGTTACCAGGTGAACAGTATAAGTGAGGCGAGTGTGTTCCCCTGATTGTTTAATACATACAGGACATGTTACCAGGTGAACAGTGTAAGTGAGGAGAGTGTGTTCCCCTGATTGTTTAATATACACAGGACATGTTACCAGGTGAACAGTATAAGTGAGGAGAGTGTGTTCCCCTGATTGTTTAATACACTCTGTACATGTTACCAGGTGATCAGTATAAGTTGGCGAGTGTGTTCCCCAGATTGTTTAATATACACAGGACATGTTACCAGGTGAACAGTGTAAGTGAGGAGAGTGTGTTCCCCTGATTGTTTAATATACACAGGACATGTTACCAGGTTAACAGTATAAGTGAGGAGAGTGTGTTCCCCTGATTGTTTAATACACTCTGTACATGTTACCAGGTGAACAGTACAAGTGAGGAGAGTGTGTTCCCCTGATTGTTTAATATACACAGGACATGTCACCAGGTGAACAGTATAAGTGAGGAGAGTGTGTTCCCCTGTTTGTTTTTTATACATGGGACATTTCACCGGGTGAACTGTATAAGTGAGGAGAGTGTGTTCCCCTGATTGTTTAATACACACGGGACATGTTACCAGGTGAACAGTACAAGTGCGGAGTGTGTGTTCCCCTGATGGTTTAATATACACGGGACATGTCACCAGGTGAACAGTATAATTGACTAGAGAGTGTTCCCCTCATGGTTTAATATACACGGGACATGTCACCAGGTGAACAGTATATGTGAAGAGAGTGTGTTCCCCTGATGTTTTAATACAGACGGGACATGTTAACAGGTGAACAGTATAGGTGAGGAGAGTGTGTTCCCCTGATTTTTTAATACACACGGGACATGTTACCAGGTGAACGGTATAAGTGAGGAGAGTGTGTTCCCCTGATGTTTTAATACACACAGGACATGTTACCAGGTGAACCGTATAAGTGAGGAGATTGTGTACCCCTGATGGTTTAATACACACGGGACATGTTACCAGATGAACAGTATAAGTGAGGAGAGTGTGCTCCCCTGATTTTTTAATACACACGGGACATGTTACCAGGTGAACGGTATAAGTGAGGAGAGTGTGTTCCCCTAATGTTTTAATACACACTGGACATGTCACCAGGTGAACAGTATAAGTGAGGAGAGTGTGTTCCCCTAATGTTTTAATATACACTGGACATGTCACCAGGTGAACAGTTTAAGTGAGGAGAGTGTGTTTCGCTGATGTTTTAATACACACGGGACATGTTACCAGGTGAACAGTATACGTGAGGCGAGTGTGTTCCCCAGGTTGTTTAATATACACGGGACTTTTTACCAGGTGAACAGTATAAGTGAGGAGAGTGTGTTCCCCTGTTTGTTTAATACACACGGGACATGTTACCAGGTGAACAGTATAAGTGAGGAGATTGTGTTCCCCTGTTTGTTTAATACACACGGGACATGTTACCAGGTGAACAGTATAAGTGAGGAGAGTGTGTTCCCCTGATTGTTTAATACACACGGGACATGTTACCAGGTGAACAGTATAAGTGAGGAGAGTGTGTTCCCCTGTTTGTTTAATACACACGGGACATGTTACCAGGTGAACAGTGTAAGTGAGGAGGGTGTGTTCCCCTGTTTGTTTGATACACACGGGACATGTTACCAGGTGAACAGTAGAAGTGAGGAGAGTGTGTTCCACTGATTGTTTTTTACATATGGGACATTTCACCAGGTGAACAGTATAAGTGAGCAGACTGTGTTCCCCTGATGTTTTAATACACACGGGACATGTTACGAGGTGAAGAGTATAAGTGAGGAGAGTGTGTTCCCCTGATTGTTTCATACACACAGTACATGTTACCAGGTGAACAGTATAAGTGAGGAGAGTGTGTTCCCCTGATTGTTTTTTATACACAGGACATGTCACCAGGAGAACAGAAGATGTGAGGAGAGTGTGTTTCGCTGATGTTTTAATACACACGGGGCATGTTACCAGGTGAACAGTGTAAGTGAGGAGAGTGTGTTCCCCTGATTGTTTAATACACACGGGACTTGTTCCCAGGTGAACTCAATAAGTGAGGAGAGTGTGTTCCCCTGATTGTTTTTTATACACAGGACATGTCACCAGGAGAACAGAAGATGTGAGGAGAGTGTGTTTTGCTGATGTTTTAATACACACGGGACATTTAGCCAGGTGAACAGTATAAGTGAGGAGAGTGTGTTCCCCAGATTGTTTAATACACACGGGAAATGTTACCAGGTGAACAGTATAGGTGAGGAGAGGGTGTCCCCCTGATGTTTTAATACACACGGGACATGTTACCAGGTGAACAGTATAAGTGAGGCGAGTGTGTTCCCCAGATTGTTTAATATACACAGGACATGTTACCAGGTGAACAGTATAAGTGAGGAGAGTGTGTTCCCCTGATTGTTTAATCCACACAGGACATGTTACCAGGTGAACAGTATAAGTGAGGAGAGTGTGTTTCGCTGATGTTTTTATACACACGGGACATGTTACCAGGTGTACAGTTTAAGTGAGGAGGATGTGTTTCGCTGATGTTTTTATACACACGGGACATGTTACCAGGTGAACATGATAAGTGATGAGAGTGTGTTCCCCAGATTGTTTAATACACACGGGACATGTTACCAGGTGAACAGTATAAGTGAGGAGAGTGTGTTCCCCTGATGTTTTAATACACACGGGACATTTTGCCAGGTGAACAGTATAAGTGAGGAGAGTTTGTTCCCCTGATTGTTTTTTATACATGGTACATTTCACCAGGTGAACAGTATAAGTGAGGAGAGGGTGTTCCCCTGATGTTTTAATACACACGGGCCATGTTACCAGATGAACAGTATAAGTGAGCAGAGTGTGTTCCCCTGATTGTTTAATACACACGGGACATGTTGCCAGGTGAGCAGTATAAGTGAGGTGAGCGTGTTCCCCAGATTGTTTAATAGACACGGGACATGTTACCAGGTGAACCGTATAAGTGAGGACAGTGTGTTCCCCTTTTTGTTTAATACACACGGGACATGTTACCAGGTGAGCAGTATAAGTGAGCAGAGTGTGTTCCCCAGATTGTTTTATATACACGAGACATGTTACCAGGTGAACAGTATAAGTGAAGAGAGTTTGTTCCCCTGATTGTTTTTTATACATGGGACATTTCACCAGGTGAACAGTATAAGTGAGGTGAGCGTGTTCCCCTGATTGTTTAATACACACGGGACATGTTGCCAGGTGAGCAGTATAAGTGAGGTGAGCGTGTTCCCCAGATTGTTTAATATACACGGGACATGTTACCAGGTGAACCGTATAAGTGAGGAGAGTGTGTTCCCCAGATTGTTTTATATACACGTGACATGTTACCAGGTGAACAGTATAAGTGAGGAGCGTGTGTTCCCCTGATTGTTTAAGACGCACGGGACATGTTACCAGGTGAACAGTATAAGTGAGCAGAGTGAGTTCCCCTGATGGTTTAATATACACGAGACATGTTACCAGGTGAACAGTATAAGTGAGGTGAGCGTGTTCCCCAGATTGTTTAATATACACGGGACATGTTACCAGGTGAACAGTATAAGTGAGGAGAGTGTGTTCCCCTGATGGTTTAATACACACGGGACATGTTACCAGGTGAACAGTACAAGTGAGGAGAGTGTGTTCCCCTGATGGTTTAATACACACGGGACATTTTACCAGGTGAACAGTAAAGTGAGGAGAGTGTGTTCCCCAGATGGTTTCAGAAACACAGGACATGTCAAATGGCGAACAGAATAAGTGAGGAGAGTGTGTTCCCCTGATTGTTTAATACACACGGGACATGTTACCAGGCAAACAGTATAAGTGAGGAGAGTGTGTTCCCCTGATGGTTTAATACACTCCGGACATGTCACCAGGTGAACAGTATAAGTGAGGAGCGTGTGTTCCCCTGATTGTTTAATATACACGGGACATGTTGCCTGGTGTACAGTATAAGTTAGGAGAGTGTGTTCCCCTGATGTTTTAATACACACGGGACATGTTACCAGATGAACAGTATAAGTGAGGAGAGTGTGTTCCCCTGATGTTTTAATATACGCAGGACATGTCACCAGGTGAACAGTATAAGTGAGGAGAGGGTGTTCCCCTGATGTTTTAATACACACGGGACATGTTACCAGATGAACAGTATAAGTGAGGAGAGTGTTTTCCCCTGATGTTTTAATACACACAGGACATGTTACCAGGTGAACAGTATAAGTGAGGAGAGTGTTTTCCCCTGATTGTTTAAGACGCACGGGACATGTTACCAGGTGAACAGTAGAAGTGAGCAGAGTGAGTTCCCCTGATGGTTTAATATACACGAGACATGTTACCAGGTGAACAGTATAAGTGAGGTGAGCGTGTTCCCCTGATAGTTTAATAAACACAGGAAATGTTACTAGGTGAACAGTATAAGTGAGGAGAGTGTGTTCCCCTGATGGTTTAATACACACAGGACATGCTTCCAGGTGAACAGTTTTAGTGAGGAGAGAGTGTTCCCCTGATGGTTTAATATAAACAGACATGTTACCAGGTGAACAGTATAATTGAGGGGAAAGTGTTCCCCTGATGGTTTAATATAGACGGGACATGTTACCAGATGAACTGTATAAGTAAGGAGAGTGTGTTCCCCTGATAGTTTAATAAACACAGGAAATGTTACTAGGTGAACAGTAGAAGTGAGGAGAGTGTGTTCCCCTGATGGTTTAATACACACAGGACATGCTTCCAGGTGAACAGTTTTAGTGAGGAGAGAGTGTTCCCCTGATGGTTTAATATAAACAGACATGTTACCAGGTGAACAGTATAAGTGAGGAGAGTGTGTTCCCCTGATTGTTTCATACACACAGGACATGTTACCAGGTGAACAGTGTAAGTGAGGAGAGTGCGTTCCCCTGATGGTTTTATACACTCCGGACATGTCAGTAGGTGAACAGTATAATTGAGGAGAGTGTGTTCCCCTGATTGTTCAATGCACACAGGACATGTTACCAGGTGAACAGTATAAGTGAGGAGAGTGTGTTCCCCTGATGTTTTAATATACGCAGGACATGTTACCAGGTGAACAGTATAAGTGAGGAGAGTGTGTTCCCCTGATGGTTTAATATACACAGGACATGTTACCAGGTGAACAGTATAAGTGAGGAGAGTGTGTTCCCATGATGGTTTAATATACACGCAGGACATGTTACCAGGTGAACAGTATAAGTGAGGAGAGTGTGTTCCCCTGATGGTTTAATATACACGGGACATGTTACCAGGTGAACAGTAGAAGTGAGGAGAGTGTGTTCCCCTGATGGTTTAATATACACGGGACATGTTACCAGGTGAACAGTATAAGTGAGGAGATTGTGTTCCCCTGATTGTTTAATACTGATGGGACATGTTACCAGGTGAAGAGTATAAGTGAGGAGAGTGTGTTCCCATGATTGTTTAATACTGACGGGACATGTAACCAGGTGAACAGTATATGAGAGGGGATTGTGTTCCCTTGATGGTTTAACATACACAGGACATGTTACCTGGTGAACAGTATAAGTGAGGAGAGTGTGTTCCCCTGATTGTTTAATACACACGGGACATGTTACAAGGTGAAGAGTATAAGTGAGGAGAGTGTGTTCCCCTGATTGTTTAATACACACGGGACATGTTACAAGGTGAACAGTATAAGTGAGGAGATTGTGTTCCCCTGATTGTTTAATACTGCTGGGACATGTTACAAGGTGAACAGTATAAGTGAGGAGAGTGTGTTCCCCTAATTGTTTAATACTGACGGGATGGCAGTGGTGGAGGGCAGTGGGGGAGTGGAGTAGGGGAGTGGAGTGGAGGGGAGTGGGGGAATGGAGTGGGAAGGGAGTGGGGGAGTGCAGTGGGAGGCGGCTGGGAGGGGGGGTGGGAGGCGAGTGGGAGGGGGAGTGGGAGGGGAGTGGGAGGGGAGTGGGGGGGGAGTGGGAGGAGGTAGGGGAGAAGAGGAGGGGAGGGGGGAAGGGGAGCGGTGAGGGTGAGGGGGAGGGGATGGCGATGGGAGGGGGTAGGTGAGCGTTAAGGGGAGTGGGAGAGGGGAGTGAGGGAGTGAGGGAGGGGAGTGGGGAAGTGGCAGGGGTAGGGGAGTGGGAGTGGGAGATGGGTGGCGGACGGGTGTGGGAAGTGGGTGGAGGCGGGGTTGGGAAGGTGAGTGGGGGAGGGGAGTGGGGGAGGGGAGTGGGAAGGGGGTGTTGGAGATGTTGGGAAGGTTTGTGGGGGAGGGGAGTGGGGAAGGGGGTGGGGGAGGGGAGTGGGGAAGGGGTGGGGGAGGGGAGTGGGGAAGGGGTGGGGGAGGGGTTGGGAAGGTGATTGGGGGAGGGGAGTGGAGGCGGGTTGTGTGGGAGGGGAGTTAGGGAGGGGAGTGGTGGAGGGGTATGCAGGAGGGGATTGGGAGAGGGGACAGGGGGAGGGAAGTGGGGGATCGGAGTGGGAAGGGGTGGGGGAGGGGTTGGGAAGGTGATTGGGGGAGGGGAGTGGGGGCGGGTTGTTCGGGAGGGGAGTGGTGGAGGGGTATGCAGGAGGGGATTGGGAGAGGGGAGAGGGGGAGGGAAGTGGGGGATCGGAGTGGGAAGGGGTGGGGGAGGGGTTGGGAAGGTGATTGGGGGAGGGGTCTGGGGGAGGGGTGTGCGGGTGGGGAGTGGGGAATTGATTGGGAAGGGGAGTGGGGGAGGGGAGAGGAGGGGAGTAGGGGCGGCAGTGGGAGAGGGGAGTGGGAAGGGGAGTGGAGTAGGGGAGAGGAGGGTAGGAGGGTAGAGTAGGGGAGGAGGGGGGAGGAGGGTAGAGGTGGGGAGTAGGGGTGGCTGTGGGAGAGGGGAGTGGGAATGGGAGTGGAGGAGGGGAGAGGATGGGGAGGAGGGTAGAGTAGGGGAGGAGGGGAGAGGAGGGGAGTAGGGGGAGGGGATGGGAGAGGAGAGTGGGAAGAGGAGTGGTGGAGGGGAGAGGAGGGGAGTCGGGTAGGCTGTGAGAGAGGGGAATGGCAAGGGGAGTGTGGAGGGGAGAGGATGGGAATGGGGAGGCTGTAGGAGAGGGGCGTGGTCAGCGGAAGGTGGAGGGGAGCGGAGGGAGGAGAGGGGTAGCGAGTGGGAGTGGCAGAGGGAAGTGTGTGAAGGGAGTGTGGGAGGGTTGAAGGGGAGCGGAGTGGAGGAGGGATGTGGGGGACGGTGAGTGGGTGAGGGGAGTGGGACAGGGGAGTGGGATAGGGAGTGGGAAAGGGGAGTGGGGGAGGGGAGTGGAAGCGGAGTGGGGAGGGGAGTGGAGTGGAAGGGGAGTGGGGGAGGGGAGTGGGGAGGGGAGTGGAAGGGGAGTGGGGGAAGGGAGGGGAGGGGGAGGGGAAGGTGGAGGGGAGCGGAGGGAGGAGAGGGGTAGCGAGTGGGAGTGGCGGAGGGAAGTGTTTGATGGGAGTGTGGGAGGGTTGAAGGGGAGCGGGGAGGGGAGTGGAAAGGGAGTGGGAAAGGGTAGTGGGGGAGGGGAGTGGAAGCGGAGTGGGGAGGGAGTGGAGTGGAAGGGGAGGGGAGTGGGACAGGGGAGTGGAAAGGGAGTGGGAAAGGGTAGTGGGGGAGGGGAGTGGAAGCGGAGTGGGGAGGGAGTGGAGTGGAAGGGGAGGGGAGTGGGACAGGGGAGTGGAAAGGGAGTGGGTAAGGGTAGTGGGGGAGGGGAGTGGAAGCGGAGTGGGGAGGGAGTGGAAGGGGGGAATGGGAGTGGAGGAGGGGGAGTGGGGGAGGGGGTGTGGGGGAGTGGAGTGGTGGAGGGGAGTGGGGGAGTGGGGGAGGGGAGTGTGGGAGGGGCGTGGGGAGGGGACTGGGGGAGCGAAGTGGAAAGGAGAGTGGGTGAGGGGAGTGGGACAGCAGAGTGGAAGGGGAGTGGGAAAGGGTAGTGGGGGAGGGGAGTGGAAGCAGAGTGGGGAGGGGAGTGGAAGGGGATTTGGGGAGGGGAGTGGAAGGGGATTGGGGGGGAGGGGAGTGGAAGGGGAGTGGGGGAGGGGAGTGGGGGAGGGGAGTGGAAGGGGAGTGGGCGAGCAAAGTGGGAAGGAGAGTGGGGGAGGGGAGTGGAGGTGGGATTTTGGGGACGGGAGTGGGGTTGAGGAGTGTGGGAGGGGAATGATGTAGGGTAGTGGTGGAGGGTGGTTGGGGCAGGGGAGTTGGGGAGGGTCGTGTGTTAGGGGAATGGGGAGGGGGTTTGGGGAGCGGAATGGATGAGGGAGGTTTGGGAGGTGAGTGGGGAGGGGAGTGGGTGAGCAAAGTGGGAAGGAGAGTGGGGGAGGGGTGTGGGATAGGGGAGTGGGGGAGGGGAGTTGGAAGGGGAGTGGGGGAGGGGAGTTGGAAGGGGAGTGGGGGAGGGGAGTGGGGAAGTGGGGGAGTGAAGTGGGAAGGAGAGTGGGGGAGGGGAGTGCGAAGGAGAGTGGGGGAGGGGAATGCGAAGGAGAGTGGGGGAGGGGAGTGCGTAGGGGTGTGGGAAGGGGAGTGAGGGAGGGGAGTGGGAATGGGAGTGGGGGAGGGGAGTGGAAGGGCAGTGGGGGCGGGGAGTGGAGTAGTGGAGAGGAGAGGAGTGGAGAGGAGGAGAGTGGGGTCGTGGAGGGGATTGGGAAGGGGAGTGGGGAGGAGAGAGGAGGGGGAGAGGAGAGGGGTAGAGAGTGGGAGTGGTGGAGGGAAGTGGGGGAGGAGAGTGTGGGAGGAGAGAAGGGAAGGGGACTGGGGTAGGGGAGTGGGAGTGGGGTGTGGTGCAGGGGCGTGGGTTTGTGGGGGGTGTGGGGTAGGGGAGTTGGTGAGGGGTGTGGAGGAAGGGAGTGGGTGTGTGTAGGGGAGTGGGGGAGGGGAGTGGGTGGGGTGTGGGGGAGGGAGTTGGGCAGGGGAATGGGTGTGGGAAGTTGGGCAGGGGAGTGGGGGATGGGAGTTAGGGAGGGGAGTGGGGGAGGTGAGTGGGAGTGAGTTGGTGGGGGGAGTTGGAAGGGGAGTGGGTGGGGTGTGGGGGAGGGGCGTAGAAGGAATGTGGGGGAGGGGAGTGGAAATGGTGTGGAGGATGGGAGTGGGGGAGGGGATGTGGGGAGGGGAGTGGGGGAGTGGAGTGCGGGTGGGGAGTGGAAGGGGAGTGGGGGAGGGGAGTGGGAAGGAGAGTGGGAGAGGGGAGTTGGAAGGGGAGAGGGAAGGGGAGTGGAAATGGAGTGGGGTAGGGGAGTGCGGGAGGGGTGTGGGTATGGGGAGTAGGGGAGGGGAGTGGAGGAGGAGATTTGGGGATGGGAGTGGGGTTGGGGAGTGGGGGAGGGGTGTGATGTAGGGTAGTGGTGGAGGGGGTTTGGGGAGGGGAGTTGGGGAGGGGAGTGGGGTAGGGGAATGGGGAGGGGGGTTGGGGAGCGGAATGGAGGAGGGAAGTTTATGAGGCGAGTGGGGGAGGGTAGTGGAGAGGAGTGAAGCGGAGGGGAGTGGGGGAGGGGATGTGGGGAGGGGAGTGGGGGAGGGGAGTGCGGGTGGGGAGTGGAAGGGGAGTGGGGGAGGGGAGTGGGATGGAGAGTGGGAGAGGGGAGTTGGAAGGGGAGAGGGAAGGGGAGTGGAAATGGAGTGGGGTAGGGGAGTGCGGGAGGGGTGTGATGTAGGGTAGTGGTGGAGGGGGGTTGGGGAGGGGAGTTGGGGAGGGGAGTGGGGTAGGGGAATGGGGAGGGGGATTGGGGAGCGGAATGGAGGAGGGAAGTTTATGAGGCGAGTGGGGGAGGGTAGTGGAGAGGAGTGAAGCGGAGGGGAGTGGGGGAGGGGTGTGATGTCGGGTAGTGGTGGAGGGGGGTTGGGGAGGGGAGTTGGGGAGGGGAGTGGGGTAGGGGAATGGGGAGGGGGGTTGGGGAGCGGAATGGAGGAGGGAAGTTTGGGAGGCAAGTGGGGGAGGGGAGTGGAGAGGAGTGGAGAGGAGGGGAGTGGGGGAGGGGATTGGGAAGGGGAGTGGGGAGAAGAGATGAGGGGGAGAGGAGAGGGGTAGAGAGTGGGAGTGGTGGAGGGAAGTGGGGGAGGAGATTGTGGGAGGAGAGAAGGTGAGGGGACTGGGGTAGGGGAGTGGGAGTGGGGTGTGGAGGAAGGGAGTGGGTGTGTGGAGGGGAGTGGGGTAGGGGAGTGGGAGTGGAGTGTGGAGGAAGGGAGTGGGTGTGTGGAGGGGAGAGGGGGAGGTGAGTGCGGGAGGGGAGTGGGGGAGGGATTTGGGGGAGGGCAGATGGGGATGTGAGTGGGGTTGGGGAGTGGGGGAGGGGCATGGGGGAGTGGAGTGGAGGGGAGAGTTTGGGGAGGGGATTTGGGTCGGAGAATGGGGGAGGGTGTTGGGGAGCGGAGTAGGGGAGGGGATTGGGGGAGGGGAGTGGAGTGGGGAGGAGATTGGGGGAGGGGAGTGGGGGAGGAGATTGGGGGAGGGGAGTGGAGTGGGGGAGGAGATTGGGGGAGGGGAGTGGGGGAGGAGATTGGGGGAGGGGAATGGGGGAGGAGTGTGGAGTAGGGGTTTGGGGGAGGGGAGTGGGATAGGGGAAGGGGAGGGGTATTGGAGAACGGGGTGGGGGAGCGGAGTGGAGTAGGGAAGTTTGGGAGGCGAGTGGGGGAGCTGAGTGGGGGAGGGGAGTGATATAGGGGAGTGGGGGAGGGGAGTGGGGTAGGGGAGTTGGGGCGGGGAGTGGGCAAGGGGAGCTGGGGAGCGCAGTGGGGTAGAGGAGTGGGGGTGGAGAGTGGGAGTGAGCGGGGGAGGGGAGTGGGATTGGGGGAGGTGAGTGGGAGGAAGTTGGTGGGGGGATTTGGGGAGATGAGTGGGGGAGGGAAGTTGGGGAAGTGAGTGGGGTTGGGGTGTGAGGGAGGGGAGTTAGGGAGGGGAGTTGAGTGGGAGGGAGTTAGTGAGGGGAGTTGGGGAGGTGAGGGGGGAGGGGAGTGGGGGAGGGGAGTCAGGGAGGGGAGTTAGGGAGGTGAGTGGGAGGGAGTTAGTGAGGGGAGTTGGGGAGTTGAGTGGGGGAGGGGAGTGGGGGTGCGGAGTTAGGGAGGTGGGTGGGGTAGGGGAGTGGGGGAGGGGAGTGGGTGAGGGGAGCTGGGGAGGGGATTTGGGTAGGGGAATGGGGAGGGGGTTTGGGGAGCGGAGTGGAGTAGTGAAGTTTGGGATGCGAGTGGATGAAGGGAGTGGTGTAGGGGAGTGGGGGAGGGGAATGACATAGGGGAGTGGGGGAGGGGAGCTGGTGAGCTGAGTGGGGTAGGGAAGTGCGGCAGGGGTGTGGGGGAGGGAGTTTGGGTAGGGGAGTGGGGTAGGAGAGTGGGGGAGGGGAGTGCAAAGGGGTGTGAGAAGGGGAGTGAGGGAGGGGAGTGGGAATGGGATTGGGGGAGGTGAGTGGAAGGGCAGTGGGGGAGGGGAGTGGGGGAGCGTAGTGGGAACGAGATTGGGCTAGGGGAGTTTGAAGTGGAGTTGGAAGGAGAGTTGGAAGGGGAGTGGGGGTGGGGAGCTGAAGGGGAGTGGGGGAGGGGAGTGGGAAGGAGATTGGGGGAGGGGAGTTGGAAGGGGACTGGGGAAGGGGAGTGAAAGTGGAGTGGGGTAGGGGTGTGGAAGGGGAGTGGGGTAGGGGAGTGGGGGAGGGGTGTGGGGTAGGGGAATGGGGGAGGGGGGTTGGGGAGCGGAATGGAGGAGGGCAGTTTGGGAGGCGAGTGTGGGAGGGGAGTGGAGAGGAGGGGAGTGGGGGAGGTCAGCGAGAGGGAGTTAGTGAGGGGAGTTGGTGAGGTGAGGGGGAGGGAGTTGGTGAGGGGGATTGGGGAGGTAAGGGGGGTGGGGGAGTGAGGGAGGGGAGTTAGGGAGGGGAGTGGGGTGAGGGAGTGAGGGAGGGGAGTTAGGGAGGGGAGTGGGGGAGGTGAGTGGGAGCGAGTTAGTGAGGGGAGTTGGGGAGGTGAGGGGGAGGGGAGTGGGGGAGGCGAGTTAGGGAGGGGAGTTAAGGAGGTGAGTGGGAGGGAGTTGGTGAGGGGAGTTGGGGAGGTGAGTGGTGGAGGGGAGTGGGCTTGCGGAGTTAGGGATGTGAGTGAGGTTGGGGTGTGGGGGAGTGGAGTGGGTAAGGGGAGCTGGGGATGGGATTTGGGTAGGGGAAAGGGGGAGGGTGTTTGGGGAGCGGAGTGTAGTAGGGAAGTTTGGGAGGCGAGTGGGGGATGGGAGTGGTGTTGGGGAGTGGGGGAGGGGTGTGATATATGCGAGTGGGGGAGGGGAGTGGGGTAGGGGAGTTGGGGCGGGGAGTGGGCAAGGGGGGCTGGGGAGCGCAGTGGGGTAGGGGAGTGGGGGTGGAGAGTGGGGGTGAGCGGGGGAGGGGAGTGGGATAGGGGAGTGGGGACCGTGAGTGGGAGGGAGTTGGGCAGGGGAGTGAGTGAGGGGAGTTGGGGAGGGGGTGTGGGGGAGTGGAGTGGTGGAGGGGAGTGGGGGAGTGGGGGAGGGGAGTGTGGGAGGGGCGTGGGGAGGGGACTGGGGGAGCGAAGTGGAAAGGAGAGTGGGTGAGGGGAGTAGGACAGCAGAGTGGAAGGGGAGTGGGAAAGGGTAGTGGGGGAGGGGAGTGGAAGCAGAGTGGGGAGGGGAGTGGAAGGGGATTTGGGGAGGGGAGTGGAAGGGGATTGGGGGGGAGGGGAGTGGAAGGGGAGTGGGGGAGGGGAGTGGGGGAGGGGAGTGGAAGGGGAGTGGGCGAGCAAAGTGGGAAGGAGAGTGGGGGAGGGGAGTGGAGGTGGGATTTTGGGGACGGGAGTGGGGTTGAGGAGTGTGGGAGGGGAATGATGTAGGGTAGTGGTGGAGGGTGGTTGGGGCAGGGGAGTTGGGGAGGGTCGTGTGTTAGGGGAATGGGGAGGGGGTTTGGGGAGCGGAATGGAGGAGGGAGGTTTGGGAGGCGAGTGGGGAGGGGAGTGGGTGAGCAAAGTGGGAAGGAGAGTGGGGGAGGGGTGTGGGAAGGGGAGTGGGGGAGGGGAGTTGGAAGGGGAGTGGGGGAGGGGAGTTGGAAGGGGAGTGGGGGAGGGGAGTGGGGAAGTGGGGGAGTGAAGTGGGAAGGAGAGTGGGGGAGGGGAGTGCGAAGGAGAGTGGGGGAGGGGAATGCGAAGGAGAGTGGGGGAGGGGAGTGCATAGGGGTGTGGGAAGGGGAGTGAGGGAGGGGAGTGGGAATGGGAGTGGGGGAGGGGAGTGGAAGGGCAGTGGGGGCGGGGAGTGGAGTAGTGGAGAGGAGAGGAGTGGAGAGGAGGAGAGTGGGGTCGTGGAGGGGATTGGGAAGGGGAGTGGGGAGGAGAGAGGAGGGGGAGAGGAGAGGGGTAGAGAGTGGGAGTGGTGGAGGGAAGTGGGGGAGGAGAGTGTGGGAGGAGAGAAGGGAAGGGGACTGGGGTAGGGGAGTGGGAGTGGGGTGTGGAGAATTGGAGTGGGGGTGGGGTGTGGTGCAGGGGCGTGGGTGTGTGGGGGGAGTGGGGTAGGGGAGTTGGTGAGGGGTGTGGAGGAAGGGAGTGGGTGTGTGTAGGGGAGTGGGGGAGGAGAGTGGGAGTGAGCGGGGGAGGGGAGTGGGATTGGGGGAGGTGAGTGGGAGGAAGTTGGTGGGGGGATTTGGGAAGATGAGTGGGGGAGGGAAGTTGGGGAAGTGAGTGGGGTTGGGGTGTGAGGGAGGGGAGTTAGGGAGGGGAGTTGAGTGGGAGGGAGTTAGTGAGGGGAGTTGGGGAGGTGAGGGGGGAGGGGAGTGGGGGAGGGGAGTCAGGGAGGGGAGTTAGGGAGGTGAGTGGGAGGGAGTTAGTGAGGGGAGTTGGGGAGTTGAGTGGGGGAGGGGAGTGGAGGTGCGGAGTTAGGGAGGTGGGTGGGGTAGGGGAGTGGGGGAGGGGAGTGGGTGAGGGGAGCTGGGGAGGGGATTTGGGTAGGGGAATGGGGAGGGGGTTTGGGGAGCGGATTGGAGTAGTGAAGTTTGGGATGCGAGTGGATGAAGGGAGTGGTGTAGGGGAGTGGGGGAGGGGAATGACAGAGGGGAGTGGGGGAGGGGAGCTGGTGAGCTGAGTGGGGTAGGGAAGTGCGGCAGGGGTGTGGGGGAGGGAGTTTGGGTAGGGGAGTGGGGTAGGAGAGTGGGGGAGGGGAGTGCAAAGGGGTGTGAGAAGGGGAGTGAGGGAGGGGAGTGGGAATGGGATTGGGGGAGGTGAGTGGAAGGGCAGTGGGGGGGGAGTGGGGGAGCGTAGTGGGAACGAGATTGGGCTAGGGGAGTTTGAAGTGGAGTTGGAAGGAGAGTTGGAAGGGGAGTGGGGGTGGGGAGCTGAAGGGGAGTGGGGGAGGGGAGTGGGAAGGAGATTGGGGGAGGGGAGTTGGAAGGGGACTGGGGAAGGGGAGTGAAAGTGGAGTGGGGTAGGGGTGTGGGGGAGGGGTGTGTGGTAGGGGAATGGAAAGGGAGTGGGGTAGGGGAGTGGGGGATGGGAGTGATGTAGGGTCGTGGTTGAGGGCGGTTGGGGGAGGGGAGTTGGGGAGGGGAGTGGGGTAGGGGAATGGGGGAGGGGGGTTGGGGAGCGGAATGGAGGAGGGCAGTTTGGGAGGCGAGTGTGGGAGGGGAGTGGAGAGGAGGGGAGTGGGGGAGGTGAGCGAGAGGGAGTTAGTGAGGGGAGTTGGTGAGGTGAGGGGGAGGGAGTTGGTGAGGGGGATTGGGGAGGTAAGGGGGGTGGGGGAGTGAGGGAGGGGAGTTAGGGAGGGGAGTGGGGTGAGGGAGTGAGGGAGTGAACGGGGGAGGGGAGTGGGATAGGGGAGTGGGGACCGTGAGTGGGAGGGAGTTGGGCAGGGGAGTGAGTGAGGGGAGTTGGGGAGGGGTGTGAGGGAGGGGAGTTAGGGAGAGGAGTGGGGGAGGTGAGTGGGAGGGAGTTGTGGGGAGAGTTGTGGAGATGAGTGGGGGAGGGGAATGGGGGAGGGAAGTTGGTGATCTGAGAGGGGTAGGGGAGTGAGGGAGGGGAGATAGGGAGGGGAGTGGGGGAGGTGAGTGGGAGGGAGTTAGTGAGTGGAGTTGTGGAGGTGAGTGGGAGGCAGTTGGGAAGGTGAATGGGGGAGGGGAGTTGGGGTAGGGGAGTGGGGGAGGGGAGTGGGTAAGGGGTGCTGGGGAGGGGATTTGGGTAGGGGAATGGGGGCGTGGGTTTGGGGAGCGGAGTGGAGTATTGAAGTTTGGGAGGCGAGTGGGGAATGGGAGTGGTGTAGGGGAGGGGGGAGGAGAATGACAGAGGGGAGTGGGGGAAGGGATCTGGTGAGGGGAGTGGGGTAGTGGAGTGGGGGAGGGGTGTGATATAGGGGAGTGCGGGAGGGGAGTGGGGTAGGGGAGTTGGGGCGGGGAGTGGGAAATGGGAGCTGGGGAGTGCAGTGGGGTAGGGGAGTGGGGGTGGAGAGTGGGGGTGAGCGGTGGATTGGAGTGGGATAGGGGAGTGGGGGAGGTGAGTGGGAGGGAGTTGGGCAGGTGAGTGGGTAAGGGGAGTTGGGGAGGGGAGTTAGGGAGGGGAGTGGGGGAGGTGAGTAGGAGGGAGTTGTTGGGGGGAGTTGGGGAGATGTGGGGGAGGGGAGTGAAGGAGGGGAGTTAGGGAGGGGAGTGGGGGAGGTGAGTGGGAGGGAGTTAGTGAGTGGAGTTGTGGAGGTTAGGGGGTGGGGTGTGGGGGAGGGGAGTTATGCAGGTGAGTGGGAGGGAGTTGGGAAGGTGAGTTGGGGAGGGGAGTTGGCGTGCAGAGTTAGGGAGGTGAGTTGCGTCGGGGAGTTGGGGAGGGGAGTTAGGGAGGGGAGTGGGGGAGGTGAGTGGGAGGGAGTTGTTGGGGGGAGTTGGGGAGATGAGTGGGGGAGGGGAGTGGGGGAGGGAAGTTGGTGAAGTGAGTGGGGTAGGGGAGTGAGGGAGGGGATTTAGGGAGGGGAGTGGGGGAGGTGAGTGGGAGGACTTAGTGAGGGGAGTTGGGGAGGTGAGGGGGAGGGGAGTGGGGGAGGGGAGTTAGGGATGTGAGTGGGGCAGAGGAGTGGGGGAGGGGAGTGGATAAGGGGAGCTGGGGAGAGGATATGGGTAGGGGAATAGGGGAGGGGGTTTGGGGAGCGGAGTGGAGTAGGGAAGCTTGGGAGGCGAGTGGGGGAAGGGAGTGGTGTAGGGGAGTGGGGGAGGGGATTGACAGAGGGGAGTGGGGGAGGGGAGCAGGAGAGGGGAGTGGGGTAGGGGAGTGGGGGAGGGGAATGGTGCAGGGGAGTGGGGGTGGGGAGTGCGGGAGGGGTGTTGGGGAAGGGAGTGGGGGAGGGGAATGAGGGATTGGAGTGGGGGAGGTGAGTGGGGGAGGGGAGTGGGGGAGGGGAGTGAAATAGTGATGTGGGTAAGTGGAGTGGGAGGAGTGGAGTGGGGGAGTGGAGTGGGGGAGGGTAGTGGGGGAGAGGAGTGGGGGAGGGGAGTGGGGGAGGTGAGTGGGGGAGGGGAGTGGGGTCGGGGTGTTGGGGATGGGAGTGGGGGAGGGGAGTGGGGTAGGGGTGTTGGGGAGTGGAGTGGGGGAGGGGAGTGGGGGAGGGGAGTTAGGGATGTGAGTGGGGCAGGGGAGTGGGGGAGGGGAGTGGGTAAGGGGAGCTGGGGAGGGGATATGGGTGGGGGAATAGGGGAGGGGGTTTGGGGAGCGGAGTGGAGTAGGGAAGTTTGGGAGGCGAGTGGGGGATGGGTGTGGTGTAGGGGAGTGGGGGAGGGGATTGACATAGGGGAGTGGGGGAGGGGAGCTGGTGAGGGGAGTGGAGTAGGGGAGTGGGGGAGGGGTGTGAGGGAGGGAGTTTGGGGAGGGGTGTGGGGGAGGGGAGCGGGGGAGGGCTGTGGGGTAGGGGAGTGGTGGAGGGGAATGGGGGATTAGAGTGGGGGAGGGGAGTGGGGGAAGGGAGTGGGGTAGGGGTGTTGGGGATGGGAGTGGGGGAGGGGAGTGATATTGCGCTGTGGGGAAGTGGAGTGGGAGGAGTAGAGTGGGGGAGTGGAGTGGGGGAGGGGAGTGGGGTAGGGGTGTTGGGGATGGGAGTGGGGTAGGGGTGTTGGGGAGGGGAATGGGGGAGGGGAGTGGTGGAGAGGAGTGGGGGAGTGGAGTGGGGGAGGGGAGTGGGGGAGGGGTGTTGGGGAGGGGAGTGGGGGAGTGGAGTGGGGGAGTGGAGTGGGGGAGGGGTGTGGGGGAGGGGAGTGGGGTAGGGTTGTTGGGGAGGGGAGTGGGGGAGGGGAGTGGGGTAGGGGAGTGGGGTAGGGGTGTTGGGGAGTGGAGTGGGGGAGTGGAGTGGGGGAGGGGAGTGGTGGAGAGGAGTGGGGGAGTGGAGTGGGGGAGTGGAGTGGGGGAGGGGAGTGGGGGAGGGGTGTGGGGGAGGGGAGTGGGGGAGGGAGTTTGGGGAGGGGAGTGGGGGAGGGGAGTGATATAGTGGTGTGGGGTAGAGGTGTGGGGGAGGGGAGTGGGGTAGGGGTGTTGGGGAGGGGAGTGGGGGAGGGGAGTGGGGTAGGGGTGTTGGGGAGGGGAGTGGGGGAGGGGAGTGATATAGTGGTGTGGGGTAGGGGTGTTGGGGAGGGGAGTGGGGTAGGGGTGTTGGGGAGGGGAGTGAGGGAGGGGAGTGGGGGAGGGGAGTGGGGTAGGGGTGTTGGGGAGGGGAGTGCGGGAGGGGAGTGGGGGAGGGGAGTGGGGGAGTGGAGTGGGGGAGGGGAGTGGGGGAGGGGAGTGGGGGAGGGAGTTTGGGGAGGGGAGTGGGGGAGGGGAGTGGGGGAGGGGAGTGGGGGAGGGGAGTGGGAGAGGGGTGTTGGGGAGGGGAGTGGGGGAGGGGAGTGGGGGAGGGGAGTGGGGGAGGGAGTTTGGGGAGGGGAGTGGGGGAGGGGAGTGGGGGAGGGGAGTGGGGTAGGGGTGTTGGGGAGGGGAGTGGGGGAGGGGATTGGGGTAGGGGAGTGGGGTAGGGGTGTTGGGGAGTGGAGTGGGGGAGTGGAGTGGGGGAGGGGAGTGGGGGAGGGGTGTGGGGGAGGGGAGTGGGGGAGGGAGTTTGGGGAGGGGAGTGGGGGAGGGGAGTGATATAGTGGTGTGGGGTAGAGCTGTGGGGGAGGGGAGTGGGGTAGGGGTGTTGGGGAGGGGAGTGGGGGAGGGGAGTGGGGTAGGGGTGTTGGGGAGGGGAGTGGGGGAGGGGAGTGATATAGTGGTGTGGGGTAGGGGTGTGGGGGAGGGGAGTGGGGTAGGGGTGTTGGGGAGGAGTGTGAGGGAGGGGAGTGGGGGAGGGGAGTGGGGTAGGGGTGTTGGGGATGGGAGTGCGGGAGGGGAGTGGGGGAGGGGAGTGGGGGAGTGGAGTGGGGGAGGGGAGTGGGGGAGGGAGTTTGGGGAGGGGAGTGGGGGAGGGGAGTGGGGGAGGGGAGTGGGGGAGGGGTGTTGGGGAGGGGAGTGGGGGAGGGGAGTGGGGGAGGGGAGTGGGGGAGGGGAGTTGGGTCGGGCAGTTTGGGGAGGGGAGTGGGGGAGGGAGTTTGGGGAGGGGAGTGGGGGAGGGGAGTGGGGGAGGGGAGTGGGGTAGGGGTGTTGGGGAGGGGAGTGGGGGAGGGGAGTGGGGGAGGGGAGTGGGGTCGGGGAGTGGGGGAGGGAGTTTGGGGAGGGGAGTGGGGGAGGGGAGTGGGGGAGGGGAGTGGGGGAGGGGAGTGGGGGAGTGGAGTGGGGTAGGGGAGTGGGGGAGGGGAGTGGGGTAGGGGAGTTTGGGGAGGGGAGTGGGGGAGGGAGTTTGGGGAGGGGAGTGGGGGAGGGGAGTGGGGGAGGGGAGTGGGGTAGGGGTGTTGGGGAGGGGAGTGAGGGAGGGGAGTGGGGGAGGGGAGTGGGGTAGGGGTGTTGGGGAGGGGAGTGCGGGAGGGGAGTGGGGGAGGGGAGTGGGGGAGGGGAGTGGGGGAGTGGAGTGGGGGAGGGGAGTGGGGGAGGGGAGTGGGGGAGGGAGTTTGGGGAGGGGAGTGGGGGAGGGGAGTGGGGGAGGGGAGTGGGGGAGGGGTGTTGGGGAGGGGAGTGGGAGAGGGGAGTGGGGGAGGGGAGTGGGGTAGGGGAGTGGGGGAGGGGAGTGGGGTAGGGGAGTTTGGGGAGGGGAGTGGGGGAGGGAGTTTGGGGAGGAGAGTGGGGGAGGGGAGTGGGGAGGGGAGTGGGGTAGGGGTGTTGGGGAGGGGAGTGGGGGAGGGGAGTGGGGGAGGGGAGTGGGGTAGGGGAGTGGGGGAGGGGAGTGGGGGAGGGAGTTTGGGGAGGGGAGTGGGGGAGGGGAGTGGGGAAGGGGAGTGGGGGAGGGGAGTGGGGTAGGGGTGTTGGGGAGGGGATGGGGGAGGGGAGTGGGGGAGTGGAGTGGGGGAGGGGAGTGGGGTAGGGGTGTTGGGGAGGGGAGTGGGGGAGTGGAGTGGGGTAGGGGAGTGGGGGAGGGGAGTGGTGGAGGGAGTTTGGGAGGGGAGTGGGGGAGGGGAGTGGGGGAGGGGAGTGGGGTAGGGGTGTTGGGGAGGGGAGTGGGGGAGGGGAGTGGGGTAGGGGTGTTGGGGAGGGGAGTGGGGGTGGGAGTTTGGGGAGGGGAGTGGGGGAGGGGAGTGGGGTAGGGGTGTTGGGGAGGGGAGTGGGGGAGGGGAGTGGGGGAGTGGAGTGGGGGAGGGGAGTGGGGTAGGGGTGTTGGGGAGGGGAGTGGGGGAGTGGAGTGGGGTAGGGGAGTGGGGGAGGGGAGTGGTGGAGGGAGTTTGGGGAGGGGAGTGGGGGAGGGGAGTGGGGGAGGGGAGTGGGGTAGGGGTGTTGGGGAGGGGAGTGGGGGAGGGGAGTGGGGTAGGGGTGTTGGGGAGGGGAGTGGGGGTGGGAGTTTGGGGAGGGGAGTGGGGGAGGGGAGTGGGGTAGGGGTGTTGGGGAGGGGAGTGGGGGAGGGGAGTGGGGGAGGGGAGTGTGGTAGGGGTGTTGGGGAGGGGAGTGGGGGAGGGGAGTGGGGTAGGGGTGTTGGGGAGGGGAGTGGGGGAGGGGAGTGGGGGAGGGGAGTGGGGTAGGGGTGTTGGGGAGGGGAGTGGGGGAGGGGAGTGGTGGAGAGGAGTGCCTTGGAACATGTGCTGACATTAATGGTGCTATATAAATACAAGTTGTTGTTGTGTTGGACATATATCACCTTTCCTTCATCATGACTGGGTGAAAATGCTGTAACTCCTTCTCCAACACCATTGTGAGATGACCTTCACCACACAGACTGCAGAGATTCAAGGTAATGGACCAGCATCACCTTCTCAATGGACAACTGGGGATGGACAATATCTGCTGGTCTAGTGACAGACACATCCTAACAATGAAGACAAATATCTGTCTGTGTAAAATGGATGAAAAGTCTTTACACAAAGAGAATCATAGAGAGATACTGCACTGAAACAGACCCTTTGGCCCATCGAGTCTGTGCTGACCAACAGCCACCCATTTATATATCCAACATTAATCCCATATTCCCTACCACATCCCCACCATCCTCCAACCACCGAACGAGACTAGGGACATTTACAATGGCCAATTTATCAATCAAACTGCAAGTCTTTGTCTGTGGGAGGAAAACAGAGCACCCGGCAGAAACCCACATGGTAACAGGGAAAACTTGCAAACTCCACACAGGCAGCACCCAGAACAGAACCCGGGTCACTGGAGCTGTGAGACTGTGGCAGTAAACAGAACCGAACCCGAGTCACTGGAGCTGTGAGACTGTGGCAGCACCCAGAACAGAACCCGGGTCACTGGAGCTGTGAGGCTGTGGCAGTAAACAGAACCGAACCCGGGACACTGGAATTGTGAGACTGTGGCAGTAAACAGAACCGAACCCAGGTCATTGGAGCTGTGAGACTGTGGCAGTAAACAGAACAGAACCCAGGTCACTGGAGCTGTGAGACTGTGGCAGTAAACAGAACCGAACCTAGGTCACTGGAGCTGTGAGACTGTGGCAGTAAACAGAACCGAACCCAGGTCACTGGAGCTGTGAGACTGTGGCAGTAAACAGAACAGAACACGGGTCACTGGAGCTGTGAGACTGTGGCAGTAAACAGAACCGAACCCGGGTCACTGGAGCTGTGAGACTGTGGCAGTAAACAGAACCGAACCCGGGTCACTGGAGCTGTGAGACTGTGGCAGTAAACAGAACTGAACCCGGGTCACTGGAGCTGTGAGGCTGTGGCAGTAAACAGAACTGAACCCAGGTCACTGGAGCTGTGAGACTGTGGCAGTAAACAGAACTGAACCCGGGACACTGGAGCTGTGAGACTGTGGCAGTAAACAGAACCGAACCCAGGTCACTGGAGCTGTGAGACTGTGGCAGTAAACAGAACCGAACCCGGGACACTGGAGCTGTGAGACTGTGGCAGTAAACAGAAACGAACCCAGGACACTGGAGCTGTGAGACTGTGGCAGTAAACAGAACCGAACCCGGGTCACTGGAGCCTTGAGACTGTGGCAGTAAACAGAACCGAACCGAGGTCACTGGAGCTGTGAGACTGTGACAGTAAACAGAACCGAACCCAGGTCACTGGAGCTGTGAGACTGTGGCAGTAAACAGAACCGAACCCGGGTCACTGTAGCTGTGAGACTGTGGCAGTAAACAGAACCGAACCCAGGTCACTGGAGCTGTGAGACTGTGGCAGTAAACAGAACCGAACCCGGGTCACTGGAGCCTTGAGACTGTGGCAGTAAACAGAACCGAACCGAGGTCACTGGAGCTGTGAGACTGTGACAGTAAACAGAACCGAACCCAGGTCACTGGAGCTGTGAGACTGTGGCAGTAAACAGAACCGAACCCGGGTCACTGTAGCTGTGAGACTGTGGCAGTAAACAGAACCGAACCCAGGTCACTGGAGCTGTGAGACTGTGGCAGTAAACAGAACCGAACCCGGGACACTGGAGCTGTGAGACTGTGGCAGTAAACAGAACTGAACCCGGGACACTGGAGCTGTGAGACTGTGGCAGTACGCAGAACAGAACCCAGATCACTGGAGCTGTGAGACTGTGGCAGTAAACAGAACCGAACCCGGGTCACTGGAGCTGTGAGACTGTGGCAGTAAACAGACCCGAACCCAGGTCACTGGAGCTGTGAGACTGTGGCACTAAACAGAACCAAACCCAGGACACTGGAGCTGTGAGACTGTGGCACTAAACAGAACCAAACCCAGGTTACTGGAGCTGTGAGACTGTGACAGTAAACAGAACTGAACCCAGGTCACTGGAGCTGTGAGACTGTGGCAGTAAACAGAACCGAACCCAGGTCACTGGAGCTGTGAGACTGTGCCAGTAAACAGAACTGAACCCGGGTCACTGGAGCTGTGAGACTGTGGCAGTAAACAGAACCGAACCCGGGACACTGGAGCTGTGAGACTGTGGCAGTAAACAGAACCGAACCCGGGACACTGGAGCTGTGAGACTGTGGCAGTAAACAGAACCGAACCCGGGTCACTGGAGCTGTGAGACTGTGGCAGTAAACAGAACCGAACCCGGGTCACTGGAGCTGTGAGGCTGTGGCAGTAAACAGAACCGAACCCAGGACACTGGAGCTGTGAGACTGTGGCAGTAAACAGAACCGAACCCGGGTCACTGGAGCTGTGAGACTGTGGCAGTAAACAGAACCGAACCCGGGACACTGGAGCTGTGAGACTGTGGCAGTAAACAGAACCGAACCCGGGACACTGGAGCTGTGAGACTGTGGCAGTAAACAGAACCAAACCCGGGTCACTGGAGCTGTGAGACTGTGGCTTTAAACAGAACTGAACCCGGGACACTGGAGCTGTGAGACTGTGGCAGTAAACAGAACCGAACCCGGGTCACTGGAGCTGTGAGACTGTGGCAGTCCCCAGAACCGAACCCAGGACACTGGAGCTGTGAGACTGTGGCAATAAAGAGAACCGAACCCGGGACACTGGAGCTGTCAGACTGTGGCAGTAAACAGAACCGAACCCGGGACACTGGAGCTGTGAGACTGTGGCAGTAAACAGAACCGAACCCGGGTCACTGGAGCTGTGAGACTGTGACAGTAAACAGAACAGAACCCGGGTCACTGGAGCTGTGAGACTGTGACAGTAAACAGAACCGAACCTGGGTCACTGGAGCTGTGAGACTGTGGCAGTAAACAGTACTGAACCCAGGTCACTGGAGCTGTGAGACTGTGGCAGTAAACAGAACTGAACCCGAGTCACTGGAGCTGTGAGACTGTGGCAGTAAACAGAACCGAACCCAGGTCACTGGAGCTGTGAGACTGTGGCAGTAAACAGAACCCAACCCGGGTCACTGGAGCTGTGAGACTGTGGCATTAAACAGAACTGAACCCGGGTCACTGGAGCTGTGAGACTGTGGCAGTAAACAGAACCGAACCCGGGACACTGGAGCTGTGAGACTGTGGCAGTAAACAGAACCGAACCCAGGTCACTGGAGCTGTGAGACTGTGGCAGTAAACAGAACCGAACCCGGGACACTGGAGCTGTGAGACTGTGGCAGTAAACAGAACCGAACCCAGGACACTGGAGCTGTGAGACTGTGGCAGTAAACAGAACCGAACCCGGGACACTGGAGCTGTGAGACTGTGGCAGTAAACAGAACCGAACCCGGGTCACTGGAGCTGTGAGACTGTGGCAGTAAACAGAACTGAACCCGGGTCACTGGAGCTGTGAGACTGTGGCAGTAAACAGAACCGAACCCGGGACACTGGAGCTGTGAGACTGTGGCAGTAAACAGAACCGAACCCAGGTCACTGGAGCTGTGAGACTGTGGCAGTAAACAGAACCGAACCCAGGTCACTGGAGCTGTGAGACTGTGGCAGTAAACAGAACTGAACCCAGGTCACTGGAGCTGTGAGACTGTGGCAGTAAACAGAACCGAACCCAGGTCACTGGAGCTGTGAGACTGTGACAGTAAACAGAACCGAACCCGGGACACTGGAGCTGTGAGACTGTGGCAGTAAACAGAACCGAACCCAGGTCACTGGAGCTGTGAGACTGTGGCAGTAAACAGAACCGAACCCGGGTCACTGGAGCTGTGAGACTGTGGCATTAAACAGAACTGAACCCGGGTCACTGGAGCTGTGAGACTGTGGCAGTAAACAGAACCGAACCCGGGACACTGGAGCTGTGAGACTGTGGCAGTAAACAGAACCGAACCCAGATCACTGGAGCTGTGAGACTGTGGCAGTAAACAGAACCGAACCCGGGACACTGGAGCTGTGAGACTGTGGCAGTAAACAGAACCGAACCCAGGACACTGGAGCTGTGAGACTGTGGCAGTAAACAGAACCGAACCCGGGACACTGGAGCTGTGAGACTGTGGCAGTAAACAGAACCGAACCCGGGTCACTGGAGCTGTGAGACTGTGGCAGTAAACAGAACTGAACCCGGGTCACTGGAGCTGTGAGACTGTGGCAGTAAACAGAACCGAACCCGGGACACTGGAGCTGTGAGACTGTGGCAGTAAACAGAACCGAACCCAGGACACTGGAGCTGTGAGACTGTGGCAGTAAACAGAACCGAACCCGGGACACTGGAGCTGTGAGACTGTGGCAGTAAACAGAACCGAACCCAGGTCACTGGAGCTGTGAGACTGTGGCAGTAAACAGAACCGAACCCGGGACACTGGAGCTGTGAGACTGTGGCAGTAAACAGAACCGAACCCAGGACACTGGAGCTGTGAGACTGTGGCAGTAAACAGAACCGAACCCGGGACACTGGAGCTGTGAGACTGTGGCAGTAAACAGAACCGAACCCGGGTCACTGGAGCTGTGAGACTGTGGCAGTAAACAGAACTGAACCCGGGTCACTGGAGCTGTGAGACTGTGGCAGTAAACAGAACCGAACCCGGGACACTGGAGCTGTGAGACTGTGGCAGTAAACAGAACCGAACCCAGGTCACTGGAGCTGTGAGACTGTGGCAGTAAACAGAACCGAACCCAGGTCACTGGAGCTGTGAGACTGTGGCAGTAAACAGAACTGAACCCAGGTCACTGGAGCTGTGAGACTGTGGCAGTAAACAGAACCGAACCCAGGTCACTGGAGCTGTGAGACTGTGACAGTAAACAGAACCGAACCCGGGACACTGGAGCTGTGAGACTGTGGCAGTAAACAGAACCGAACCCAGGTCACTGGAGCTGTGAGACTGTGGCAGTAAACAGAACTGAACCCGGGACACTGGAGCTGTGAGACTGTGGCAGTAAACAGAACCGAACCCGGGTCACTGGAGCTGTGAGACTCTGGCAGTAAACAGAACCGAACCCGGGTCACTGGAGCTGTGAGACTGTGGCATTAAACAGAACTGAACCCGGGTCACTGGAGCTGTGAGACTGTGGCAGTAAACAGAACCGAACCCGGGACACTGGAGCTGTGAGACTGTGGCAGTAAACAGAACCGAACCCAGGTCACTGGAGCTGTGAGACTGTGGCAGTAAACAGAACCGAACCCGGGACACTGGAGCTGTGAGACTGTGGCAGTAAACAGAACTGAACCCGGGTCACTGGAGCTGTGAGACTGTGGCAGTAAACAGAACCGAACCCGGGACACTGGAGCTGTGAGACTGTGGCAGTAAACAGAACCGAACCCAGGTCACTGGAGCTGTGAGACTGTGGCAGTAAACAGAACCGAACCCAGGTCACTGGAGCTGTGAGACTGTGGCAGTAAACAGAACTGAACCCAGGTCACTGGAGCTGTGAGACTGTGGCAGTAAACAGAACCGAACCCAGGTCACTGGAGCTGTGAGACTGTGACAGTAAACAGAACCGAACCCGGGACACTGGAGCTGTGAGACTGTGGCAGTAAACAGAACCGAACCCAGGTCACTGGAGCTGTGAGACTGTGGCAGTAAACAGAACCGAACCCGGGTCACTGGAGCTGTGAGACTGTGGCATTAAACAGAACTGAACCCGGGTCACTGGAGCTGTGAGACTGTGGCAGTAAACAGAACCGAACCCGGGACACTGGAGCTGTGAGACTGTGGCAGTAAACAGAACCGAACCCAGATCACTGGAGCTGTGAGACTGTGGCAGTAAACAGAACCGAACCCGGGACACTGGAGCTGTGAGACTGTGGCAGTAAACAGAACCGAACCCAGGACACTGGAGCTGTGAGACTGTGGCAGTAAACAGAACCGAACCCGGGACACTGGAGCTGTGAGACTGTGGCAGTAAACAGAACCGAACCCGGGTCACTGGAGCTGTGAGACTGTGGCAGTAAACAGAACTGAACCCGGGTCACTGGAGCTGTGAGACTGTGGCAGTAAACAGAACCGAACCCGGGACACTGGAGCTGTGAGACTGTGGCAGTAAACAGAACCGAACCCAGGACACTGGAGCTGTGAGACTGTGGCAGTAAACAGAACCGAACCCGGGACACTGGAGCTGTGAGACTGTGGCAGTAAACAGAACCGAACCCAGGTCACTGGAGCTGTGAGACTGTGGCAGTAAACAGAACCGAACCCGGGACACTGGAGCTGTGAGACTGTGGCAGTAAACAGAACCGAACCCAGGACACTGGAGCTGTGAGACTGTGGCAGTAAACAGAACCGAACCCGGGACACTGGAGCTGTGAGACTGTGGCAGTAAACAGAACCGAACCCGGGTCACTGGAGCTGTGAGACTGTGGCAGTAAACAGAACTGAACCCGGGTCACTGGAGCTGTGAGACTGTGGCAGTAAACAGAACCGAACCCGGGACACTGGAGCTGTGAGACTGTGGCAGTAAACAGAACCGAACCCAGGTCACTGGAGCTGTGAGACTGTGGCAGTAAACAGAACCGAACCCAGGTCACTGGAGCTGTGAGACTGTGGCAGTAAACAGAACTGAACCCAGGTCACTGGAGCTGTGAGACTGTGGCAGTAAACAGAACCGAACCCAGGTCACTGGAGCTGTGAGACTGTGACAGTAAACAGAACCGAACCCGGGACACTGGAGCTGTGAGACTGTGGCAGTAAACAGAACCGAACCCAGGTCACTGGAGCTGTGAGACTGTGGCAGTAAACAGAACTGAACCCGGGACACTGGAGCTGTGAGACTGTGGCAGTAAACAGAACCGAACCCGGGTCACTGGAGCTGTGAGACTGTGGCAGTAAACAGAACCGAACCCGGGTCACTGGAGCTGTGAGACTGTGGCATTAAACAGAACTGAACCCGGGTCACTGGAGCTGTGAGACTGTGGCAGTAAACAGAACCGAACCCGGGACACTGGAGCTGTGAGACTGTGGCAGTAAACAGAACCGAACCCAGGTCACTGGAGCTGTGAGACTGTGGCAGTAAACAGAACCGAACCCGGGACACTGGAGCTGTGAGACTGTGGCAGTAAACAGAACCGAACCCAGGACACTGGAGCTGTGAGACTGTGGCAGTAAACAGAACCGAACCCGGGACACTGGAGCTGTGAGACTGTGGCAGTAAACAGAACCGAACCCGGGACACTGGAGCTGTGAGACTGTGGCAGTAAACAGAACCGAACCCGGGACACTGGAGCTGTGAGACTGTGGCAGTAAACAGAACCGAACCCGGGTCACTGGAGCTGTGAGACTGTGGCAGTAAACAGAACTGAACCCGGGTCACTGGAGCTGTGAGACTGTGGCAGTAAACAGAACCGAACCCGGGACACTGGAGCTGTGAGACTGTGGCAGTAAACAGAACCGAACCCAGGACACTGGAGCTGTGAGACTGTGGCAGTAAACAGAACCGAACCCGGGACACTGGAGCTGTGAGACTGTGGCAGTAAACAGAACCGAACCCGGGTCACTGGAGCTGTGAGACTGTGGCAGTAAACAGAACTGAACCCGGGTCACTGGAGCTGTGAGACTGTGGCAGTAAACAGAACTGAACCCGGGTCACTGGAGCTGTGAGACTGTGGCAGTAAACAGAACTGAACCCGGGTCACTGGAGCTGTGAGACTGTGGCAGTAAACAGAACTGAACCCGGGACACTGGAGCTGTGAGGTTGCGGCACTAATACTTGTTACAAAAACAATACTCTGTTACATTGAGAGGCTGATTGACAGCGTCTCCAGACAGAGTTCATAAAAACAGAGAGTGCTGGAAATATTCAGCAGGTCAGGCAACATCTGTGGAGAGAGAAACAGAGTTAATAAAAACAGAGAGTGCTGGAAATATTCAGCAGGTCGGGCAACATCTGTGCAGAGAGAAACGGAGTTAATAAAAACAGAGAGTGCTGGAAATATTCAGCAGGTCAGGCAACATCTGTGCAGAGAGAAACGGAGTTAATAAAAACAGAGAGTGCTGGAAATATTCAGCAGGTCGGGCAACATCTGTGCAGAGAGAAACGGAGTTAATAAAAACAGAGAGTGCTGGAAATATTCAGCAGGTCAGGCAACATCTGTGCAGAGAGAAACGGAGTTAATAAAAACAGAGAGTGCTGGAAATATTCAGCAGGTCGGGCAACATCTGTGCAGAGAGAAACGGAGTTAATAAAAACAGAGAGTGCTGGAAATATTCAGCAGGTCGGGCAACATCTGTGGAGAGAGAAACGGAGTTAACGTTTCAGGTCTGTGACCCTTCATCAGAACTAACAGATATAAGAAATGTAAAAGATTTTAAGCAAGTAAAGCGGGGGTGGGGTAAGAGATAACAAAAGAGAATGTGTTGATAGGACAAGGTCACAGAATAACAGACCAGAAGGTCATGGAGCAAAGACAAACAATATGTTAATGTTTTGCTGAAAGACACTTTAATGTAAAGCTGTGTTATCTTGTACCTCCTGGAAGCAGACACTCTGCTCTCTGACCCATGGTGACTGCACTGTGACCCAGAATATGGTGACTTCACATCTTCTTTCTTTCAGTAGGAGATATTCAATTCAGGAATGTTTTAGCATGGTATAGGATGTGTTCATTTGACACCTGTTAGCTTTGACCATTTGTCCTTTGTCCTTGTCAGACAGTTTCAACACACAAAGACCAAGATTTGTTTTCTTTCAATGCCATTTTGGATACATTGTTCATTTTGTAAATTAAAGGCTGATTTTTTTTCCTTAAAGACAAAGATGGTTTCTGGAGCTCTTTGGAGTTATTTTCAAGATTGTTGTATTATCACAGCTGTGGTTTGTGTGACAACTCCATGTGGATGTTAAACTGCAAGGGTGATTGCACTGTCAAAGGCCTCTCCAGTCCTTAAACTGTCATTGTATCCTGCATTGCAAGGTGCTGTCACCGTGCAAGAGGTGATTGAATTACAAAGGACTATGAAACTGTCAGTGTATCCTGCATTGCAAGGTGCTGTCACCGTGCAAGAGGTGATTGAATTACAAAGGACTATTAAACTGTCAGTGTATCCTGCATTGCAAGGTGCTGTCACCGTGCAAGAGGTGATTGAATTACAAAGGACTATTAAACTGTCAGTGCATCCTGCATTGCAAGGTGCTGTCACCGTGCAAGAGGTGATTGAATTACAAAGGACTATTAAACTGTCAGTGTATCCTGCATTGCAAGCTGCTGTCACCGTGCAAGAGGTGATTGAATTACAAAGGACTATTAAACTGTCAGTGTATCCTGCATTGCAAGGTGCTGTCACCGTGCAAGAGGTGATTGAATTACAAAGGACTATTAAACTGTCAGTGTATCCTGCATTGCAAGGTGCTGTCACCGTGCAAGAGGTGATTGAATTACAAAGGACTATTAAACTGTCAGTGCATCCTGCATTGCAAGGTGCTGTCACCGTGCAAGAGGTGATTGAATTACAAAGGACTATTAAACTGTCAGTGTATCCTGCATTGCAAGCTGCTGTCACCGTGCAAGAGGTGATTGAATTACAAAGGACTATTAAACTGTCAGTGTATCCTGCATTGCAAGGTGCTGTCACCGTGCAAGAGGTGATTGAATTACAAAGGACTATTAAACTGTCAGTGTATCCTGCATTGCAAGGTGCTGTCACCGTGCAAGAGGTGATTGAATTACAAAGGACTATTAAACTGTCAGTGTATCCTGCATTGCAAGGTGCTGTCACCGTGCAAGAGGTGATTGAATTACAAAGGACTATTAAACTGTCAGTGTATCCTGCATTGCAAGCTGCTGTCACCGTGCAAGAGGTGATTGAATTACAAAGGACTATTAAACTGTCAGTGTATCCTGCATTGCAAGGTGCTGTCACCGTGCAAGAGGTGATTGAATTACAAAGGACTATTAAACTGTCAGTGTATCCTGCATTGCAAGGTGCTGTCACCGTGCAAGAGGTGATTGAATTACAAAGGACTATTAAACTGTCAGTGTATCCTGCATTGCAAGGTGCTGTCACCGTGCAAGAGGTCATTGAATTACAAAGGACTATTAAACTGTCAGTGCATCCTGCATTGCAAGGTGCTGTCACCGTGCAAGAGGTGATTGAATTACAAAGGACTATTAAACTGTCAGTGTATCCTGCATTGCAAGGTGCTGTCACCGTGCAAGAGGTGATTGAATTACAAAGGACTATTAAACTGTCAGTGTATCCTGCATTGCAAGGTGCTGTCACCGTGCAAGAGGTGATTGAATTACAAAGGACTATTAAACTGTCAGTGTATCCTGCATTGCAAGGTGCTGTCACCGTGCAAGAGGTGATTGAATTACAAAGGACTATTAAACTGTCAGTGTATCCTGCATTGCAAGGTGCTGTCACCGTGCAAGAGGTGATTGAATTACAAAGGACTATTAAACTGTCATTGTATCCTGCATTGCAAGGTGCTGTCACCGTGCAAGAGGTGATTGAATTATTCTTTTCTTTTGGGCCTCCTTATCTCGAGAGACAATGGATACGCGCCTGGAGGTGGTCAGTGGTTTGTGAAGCAGCGCCTGGAGTGGCTATAAAGGCCAATTCTGGAGTGACAGGCTCTTCCACAGGTGCTGCAGAGAAATTTGTTTGTTGGGGCTGTTGCACAGTTGGCTCTCCCCTTGCGCCTCTGTCTTTTTTCCTGCCAACTACTAAGTCTCTTCGACTCGCCACAATTTAGCCCTGTCTTTATGGCTGCCCGTCAGCTCTGGCGATTTATAAAGGACTATTAAACTGTCAGTGTATCCTGCATTGCAAGGTGCTGTCACCGTGCAAGAGGTGATTGAATTACAAAGGACTATTAAACTGTCATTGTATCCTGCATTGCAAGGTGCTGTCACCGTGCAAGAGGTGATTGAATTACAAAGGACTATTAAACTGTCATTGTATCCTGCATTGCAAGGTGCTGTCACCGTGCAAGAGGTGATTGAATTACAAAGGACTATTAAACTGTCATTGTATCCTGCATTGCAAGGTGCTGTCACCGTGCAAGAGGTGATTGAATTACAAAGGACTATTAAACTGTCAGTGTATCCTGCATTGCAAGGTGCTGTCACCGTGCAAGAGGTGATTGAATTACAAAGGGTATTTCTTTGCAAGAGGCTTCTGCTTTCCAGCACGTAGCTATTGAACTGCAAGAGTGTTCACACTACAAGAAGATATTACAGTGTAAGAGGCCATTGTAATGTAAAGTGTTATTGTATTAATCATGGATACTGTATTGTAAGCCCCCAATGTACTGCTTCAGGTTATTGCATTGCAAAGGGCAATTGCCCTCCGATGAGCTATTGCTCTGTAAAAGTCCATTACTTTGCCAGTGTGCAATGTTATCAATGGGCTATTGCATGACTTAGCCCTATTGCATTGCAAGTAGTTGTTTCAGTGCATTGCCAAACATTCTTGGTTTTCTTGCGTTGCATGTGGATGTTGTATTGAAAGGGGCCATTGCATTGAAAGGGGCTCTGACATTGCAAGGGTAATAGTCTGCAAGGGAGGGACTGTTGGACTGCAAGCGCTATTGCAATGAAATGCGTGTTGCATTGCTGGAGTTTTTGCTCTGCAAATACTTCTTGTATTGCAAGGTGCCTTTGCATTTTCATTGCAAGTGGATGTTGCACACCACGCTCTATTGCAAACTCAAAGACCTTTGCATTGGAAGGAGTTATTGCACTACCAAAGGTCCCTGCATTGCAAGCTGCTATTGCACTGCAAGAGGCTATTACAATACAAGGATCATGCACACTAATGGTTCCATTACATTGCAACTGGATGTTACATGGCAAGTGCCTATTGTATTGAAAGTCACAATTGCAAAACAAATAGCTATTGCACTGCAGGGAAATTTTGTATTGCGAGATGGTTTCCATTGTGAGAGGATATTATATTTCAATAGGGTATCAAAAGGCAATTTGCTCTTGGACTGCACCTGGCTTTTGTACCATAAGCATGTTATGCAAAGCATAGAACTGTTGCACTGTAAGGGGAAAATACATTGTCAGGGTCTATTGCACACCAAAGAGCTTTTGCACTGCAAGAGGCTATTGAATTGTCATGGTCTGTTGTGTTCAAAAGGCTATAGCATTTCTTCACGTTATTGCTATGTCACTCTTAGAGACTATTACATTGCATGTTGTTTTTACACTGTGAGTGGAGATTGCACTGCATGGGGCTATTGCTTTGTTAGTGGATGTTGTACTGCAAAGGCTATTGTACTACAAGTTTTTGTGTTGCATTGTAAGGGTCTAGTGCACCATAACTTCAATGGGATTTCAAATGCTTGTTGCATTGCAACATTCTATGACATCTCAAGGTGCTTTTTGCACTACAAGGGGCTGCAGCACTGCATGGGAAATTTGCATTACAATTGGATTTTACATGGCAAGTCCCATTGCATTACATGGGCAAATGCACAGGAAAGGCCTCTGCATTGCAAGATGCTATTGTGCTGCTAGAGGTTCCTGCACTGCGAGGTACAATTACCCTGTCAGAGGTTCCTGCACTGAGAGGTACAATTACCCTGTCAGAGGTTCCTGCACTGCGAGGTACAATTACCCTGTCAGAGGTTCCTGCACTGCGAGGGACAATTACCCTGTCAGAGGTTCCTGTACTGCGAGGTACAATTACCCTGTCAGAGGTTCCTGTACTGCGAGGTACAATTACCCTGTCAGAGGTTCCTGTACTGCGAGGTACAATTACCCTGTCAGAGGTTCCTGTACTGCGAGGTACAATTACCCTGTCAGAGGTTCCTGTACTGCGAGGTACAATTACCCTGTCAGAGGTTCCTGTACTGCGAGGTACAATTACCCTGTCAGAGGTTCCTGTACTGCAAGGTACAATTACACTGTCAGAGGTTCCTGCACTGCGAGGTACAATTACCCTGTCAGAGGTTCCTGCACTGCGAGGTACAATTACCCTGTCAGAGGTTCCTGCACTGCGAGGTACAATTACCCTGTCAGAGGTTCCTGTACTGCGAGGTACAATTACCCTGTCAGAGGTTCCTGTACTGCGAGGTACAATTACACTGTCAGAGGTTCCTGCACTGCGAGGTACAATTACCCTGTCAGAGGTTCCTGCACTGCGAGGTACAATTACCCTGTCAGAGGTTCCTGCACTGCGAGGTACAATTACCCTGTCAGAGGTTCCTGTACAGCGAGGTACAATTACACTGTCAGAGGTTCCTGTACTGCGAGGTACAATTACCCTGTCAGAGGTTCCTGCACTGCGAGGTACAATTACCCTGTCAGAGGTTCCTGTACTGCGAGGTACAATTACCCTGTCAGAGGTTCCTGTACTGCGAGGTACAATTACCCTGTCAGAGGTTCCTGTACTGCGAGGTACAATTACCCTGTCAGAGGTTCCTGTACTGCGAGGTACAATTACCCTGTCAGAGGTTCCTGTACTGCGAGGTACAATTACCCTGTCAGAGGTTCCTGTACTGCGAGGTACAATTACCCTGTCAGAGGTTCCTGCACTGCGAGGTACAATTACCCTGTCAGAGGTTCCTGTACTGCGAGGTACAATTACCCTGTCAGAGGTTCCTGCACTGCGAGGTACAATTACCCTGTCAGAGGTTCCTGTACTGCGAGGGACAATTACCCTGTCAGAGGTTCCTGCACTGCGAGGTACAATTACCCTGTCAGAGGTTCCTGTACTGCGAGGTACAATTACCCTGTCAGAGGTTCCTGTACTGCGAGGTACAATTACCCTGTCAGAGGTTCCTGCACTGCGAGGTACAATTACCCTGTCAGAGGTTCCTGCACTGCGAGGTACAATTACCCTGTCAGAGGTTCCTGTACTGCGAGGGACAATTACCCTGTCAGAGGTTCCTGCACTGCGAGGTACAATTACCCTGTCAGAGGTTCCTGTACTGCGAGGTACAATTACCCTGTCAGAGGTTCCTGTACTGCGAGGTACAATTACCCTGTCAGAGTTTCCTGCACTGCGAGGTACAATTACACTGTCAGAGGTTCCTGCACTGCGAGGTACAATTACCCTGTCAGAGGTTCCTGCACTGCGAGGTACAATTACCCTGTCAGAGGTTCCTGCACTGCGAGGTACAATTACCCTGTCAGAGGTTCCTGCACTGCGAGGTACAATTACCCTGTCAGAGGTTCCTGTACTGCGAGGTACAATTACCCTGTCAGAGGTTCCTGTACTGCGAGGGACAATTACACTGTCAGAGGTTCCTGCACTGCGAGGTACAATTACACTGTCAGAGGTTCCTGCACTGCGAGGTACAATTACCCTGTCAGAGGTTCCTGCACTGCGAGGTACAATTACACTGTCAGAGGTTCCTGCACTGCGAGGTACAATTACCCTGTCAGAGGTTCCTGCACTGCGAGGTACAATTACCCTGTCAGAGGTTCCTGCACTGCGAGGTACAATTACACTGTCAGAGGTTCCTGCACTGCGAGGTACAATTACCCTGTCAGAGGTTCCTGCACTGCGAGGTACAATTACCCTGTCAGAGGTTCCTGTACTGCGAGGTACAATTACCCTGTCAGAGGTTCCTTTACTGCGAGGTACAATTACCCTGTCAGAGGTTCCTGTACTGCGAGGTACAATTACCCTGTCAGAGGTTCCTGTACTGCGACGTACAATTACCTTGTCAGAGGTTCCTGTACTGCGAGGTACAGTTACACTGTCAGAGGTTCCTGTACTGCGAGGTACAATTACCCTGTCAGAGGTTCCTGCACTGCGAGGTACAATTACCCTGTCAGAGGTTCCTGTACTGCGAGGTACAATTACCCTGTCAGAGGTTCCTGCACTGCGAGGTACAATTACCCTGTCAGAGGTTCCTGTACAGCGAGGTACAATTACCCTGTCAGAGGTTCCTGTACTGCGAGGTACAATTACCCTGTCAGAGGTTCCTGTACTGCGAGGTACAATTACCCTGTCAGAGGTTCCTGTACTGCGAGGTACAATTACCCTGTCAGAGGTTCCTGCACTGCGAGGTACAATTACCCTGTCAGAGGTTCCTGCACTGCGAGGTACAATTACCCTGTCAGAGGTTCCTGTACTGCGAGGTACAATTACCCTGTCAGAGGTTCCTGTACTGCGAGGTACAATTATCCTGTCAGAGGTTCCTGCACTGCGAGGTACAATTACACTGTCAGATGTTCCTGCACTGCGAGGTACAATTACCCTGTCAGAGGTTCCTGTACTGCGAGGTACAATTACCCTGTCAGAGGTTCCTGTACTGTGAGGTACAATTACCCTGTCAGAGGTTCCTGTACTGCGAGGTACAATTACCCTGTCAGAGGTTCCTGTACTGCGAGGTACAATTACCATGTCAGAGGTTCCTGTACTGCGAGGTACAATTACCCTGTCAGAGGTTCCTGTACTGCGAGGTACAATTACCCTGTCAGAGGTTCCTGTACTGCGAGGTACAATTACCCTGTCAGAGGTTCCTGTACTGCGAGGTACAATTACCCTGTCAGAGGTTCCTGTACTGCGAGGTACAATTACCCTGTCAGAGGTTCCTGTACTGCGAGGTACAATTACCCTGTCAGAGGTTCCTGTACTGCGAGGTACAATTACCATGTCAGAGGTTCCTGCACTGCGAGGTACAATTACCCTGTCAGAGGTTCCTGCACTGCGAGGTACAATTACCCTGTCAGAGGTTCCTGTACTGCGAGGTACAATTACCCTGTCAGAGGTTCCTGTACTGCGAGGGACAATTACCCTGTCAGAGGTTCCTGCACTGCGAGGTACAATTACCCTGTCAGAGGTTCCTGTACTGCGAGGTACAATTACCCTGTCAGAGGTTCCTGCACTGCGAGGTACAATTATACTGTCAGAGGTTGCTGCACTGAGAGGTACAATTACCCTGTCAGAGGTTCCTGTACTGCGAGGTACAATTACCCTGTCAGAGGTTCCTGTACTGCGAGGTACAATTACCCTGTCAGAGGTTCCTGTACTGCGAGGTACAATTACCCGGTCAGAGGTTCCTGTGCTGCGAGGTACAATTACACTGTCAGAGGTTCCTGTACTGCGAGGTACAATTACCCTGTCAGAGGTTCCTGTACTGCGAGGTACAATTACCCTGTCAGAGGTTCCTGTACTGCGAGGTACAATTACCCTGTCAGAGGTTCCTGTACTGCGAGGTACAATTACCCTGTCAGAGGTTCCTGTACTGCGAGGTACAATTACCCTGTCAGAGGTTCCTGCACTGCGAGGTACAATTACCCTGTCAGAGGTTCCTGTACTGCGAGGTACAATTACCCTGTCAGAGGTTCCTGCACTGCGAGGTACAATTACCCTGTCAGAGGTTCCTGTACTGCGAGGTACAATTACCCTGTCAGAGGTTCCTGCACTGCGAGGTACAATTACCCTGTCAGAGGTTCCTGTACTGCGAGGTACAATTACCCTGTCAGAGGTTCCTGTACTGCGAGGTACAATTATCCTGTCAGAGGTTCCTGCACTGCGAGGTACAATTACCCTGTCAGAGGTTCCTGTACTGCGAGGTACAATTACCCTGTCAGAGGTTCCTGTACTGCGAGGTACAATTACCCTGTCAGAGGTTCCTGTACTGCGAGGTACAATTACCCTGTCAGAGGTTCCTGCACTGCGAGGTACAATTACCCTGTCAGAGGTTCCTGTACTGTGAGGTACAATTACCCTGTCAGAGGTTCCTGTACTGCGAGGTACAATTACCCTGTCAGAGGTTCCTGCACTGTGAGGTACAATTACCCTGTCAGAGGTTCCTGTACTGCGAGGTACAATTACCCTGTCAGAGGTTCCTGCACTGCGAGGTACAATTACACTGTCAGAGGTTCCTGCACTGCGAGGTACAATTACCCTGTCAGAGGTTCCTGCACTGCGAGGTACAATTACCCTGTCAGAGGTTCCTGTACTGCGAGGTACAATTATCCTGTCAGAGGTTCCTGCACTGCGAGGTACAATTACCTTGTCAGAGTTTCCTGCACTGCGAGGTACAATTACCCTGTCAGAGGTTCCTGTACTGCGAGGTACAATTACCCTGTCAGACGTTCCTGTACTGCGAGGTACAATTACACTGTCAGAGGTTCCTGCACTGCGAGGTACAATTACCCTGTCAGAGGTTCCTGTACTGCGAGGTACAATTACCCTGTCAGAGGTTCCTGTACTGCGAGGTACAATTACCCTGTCAGAGGTTCCTGTACTGCGAGGTACAATTACACTGTCAGAGGTTCCTGTACTGCGAGGTACAATTACACTGTCAGAGGTTCCTGCACTGCGAGGTACAATTACCCTGTCAGAGGTTCCTGTACTGCGAGGTACAATTACCCTGTCAGAGGTTCCTGCACTGCGATGTACAATTACACTGTCAGAGGTTCCTGCACTGCGAGGTACAATTACCCTGTCAGAGGTTCCTGCACTGCGAGGTACAATTACCCTGTCAGAGGTTCCTGTACTGCGAGGTACAATTACCCTGTCAGAGGTTCCTGCACTGCGAGGTACAATTACCCGGTCAGAGGTTCCTGTACTGCGAGGTACAATTACCCTGTCAGAGGTTCCTGTGCTGCGAGGTACAATTACCCTGTCAGAGGTTCCTGTACTGCGAGGTACAATTACCCTGTCAGAGGTTCCTGCACTGCGAGGTACAATTACCCTGTCAGAGGTTCCTGTACTGTGAGGTACAATTACCCTGTCAGAGGTTCCTGTACTGCGAGGTACAATTACCCTGTCAGAGGTTGCTGCACTGTGAGGTACAATTACCCTGTCAGAGGATCCTGTACTGCGAGGTACAATTACACTGTCAGAGGTTCCTGCACTGCGAGGTACAATTACCCTGTCAGAGGTTCCTGTACTGCGAGGTACAATTACCCTGTCAGAGGTTCCTGCACTGCGAGGTACAATTACCCTGTCAGAGGTTCCTGTACTGCGAGGTACAATTACCCTGTCAGAGGTTCCTGTACTGCGAGGTACAATTACCCTGTCAGAGGTTCCTGTACTGCGAGGTACAATTACCCTGTCAGAGGTTCCTGTACTGCGAGGTACAATTACACTGTCAGAGGTTCCTGTACTGCGAGGTACAATTACCCTGTCAGAGGTTCCTGTACTGCGAGGTACAATTACCCTGTCAGAGGTTCCTGTACTGTGAGGTACAATTACCCTGTCAGAGGTTCCTGCACTGCGAGGTACAATTACCCTGTCAGAGGTTCCTGTACTGTGAGGTACAATTACCCTGTCAGAGGTTCCTGTACTGTGAGGTACAATTACACTGTCAGAGGTTCCTGCACTGCGAGGTACAATTACCCTGTCAGAGGTTCCTGTACTGCGAGGTACAATTACCCTGTCAGAGGTTCCTGTACTGCGAGGTACAATTACCCTGTCAGAGGTTCCTGTACTGCGAGGTACAATTACCCTGTCAGAGGTTCCTGTACTGTGAGGTACAATTACCCTGTCAGAGGTTCCTGTACTGCGAGGTACAATTACCCTGTCAGAGGTTCCTGTACTGCAAGGTACAATTACCCTGTCAGAGGTTCCTGCACTGCGAGGTACAATTACACTGTCAGAGGTTCCTGCACTGCGAGGTACAATTACCCTGTCAGAGGTTCCTGCACTGCGAGGTACAATTACCCTGTCAGAGGTTCCTGCACTGCGAGGTACTATTACCCTGTCAGAGGTTCATGTACTGCGAGGTACAATTACCCTGTCAGAGGTTCCTGTACTGCGAGGTACAATTACCCTGTCAGAGGTTCCTGTACTGCGAGGTACAATTACCCTGTCAGAGGTTCCTGCACTGTGAGGTACAATTACCCTGTCAGAGGTTCCTGTACTGCGAGGTACAATTACACTGTCAGAGGCTCCTGCACTGCGAGGTACAATTACCCTGTCAGAGGTTCCTGTACTGCGAGGTACAATTACCCTGTCAGAGGTTCCTGCACTGCGAGGTACAATTACCCTGTCAGAGGTTCCTGTACTGCGAGGTACAATTACCCTGTCAGAGGTTCCTGTACTGCGAGGTACAATTACCCTGTCAGAGGTTCCTGTATTGCGAGGTACAATTACACTGTCAGAGGTTCCTGTACTGCGAGGTACAATTACCCTGTCAGAGGTTCCTGTACTGCGAGGTACAATTACCCTGTCAGCGGTTCCTGCACTGCGAGGTACAATTACCCTGTCAGCGGTTCCTGCACTGCGAGGTACAATTACCCTGTCAGAGGTTCCTGTACTGCGAGGTACAATTACCCTGTCAGAGGTTCCTGTACTGCGAGGTACAATTACCCTGTCAGAGGTTCCTGTACTGTGAGGTACAATTACCCTGTCAGAGGTTCCTGTACTGCGAGGTACAATTACCCTGTCAGAGGTTCCTGTACTGCGAGGTACAATTACCCTGTCAGAGGTTCCTGTACTGCGAGGTACAATTACCCTGTCAGAGGTTCCTGCACTGCGAGGTACAATTACCATGTCAGAGGTTCCTGCACTGCGAGGTACAATTACCCTGTCAGAGGTTCCTGCACTGCGAGGTACAATTACCCTGTCAGAGGTTCCTGTACTGCGAGGTACAATTACCCTGTCAGAGGTTCCTGTACTGCGAGGTACTATTACCCTGTCAGAGGTTCCTGTACTGCGAGGTACAATTACACTGTCAGAGGTTCCTGCACTGCGAGGTACAATTACCCTGTCAGAGGTTCCTGTACTGTGAGGTACAATTACCCTGTCAGAGGTTCCTGTACTGCGAGGTACAATTACCCTGTCAGAGGTTCCTGTACTGCGAGGTACAATTACCATGTCAGAGGTTCCTGTACTGCGAGGTACAATTACCCTGTCAGAGGTTCCTGTACTGCGAGGTACAATTACCCTGTCAGAGGTTCCTGTACTGCGAGGTACAATTACCATGTCAGAGGTTCCTGCACTGCGAGGTACAATTACCCTGTCAGAGGTTCCTGCACTGCGAGGTACAATTACCCTGTCAGAGGTTCCTGCACTGCGAGGTACAATTACCCTGTCAGAGGTTCCTGTACTGCGAGGTACAATTACCCTGTCAGAGGTTCCTGCACTGCGAGGTACAATTACCCGGTCAGAGGTTCCTGTACTGCGAGGTACAATTACCCTGTCAGAGGTTCCTGTACTGCGAGGTACAATTACCCTGTCAGAGGTTCCTGTACTGCGAGGTACAATTACACTGTCAGAGGTTCCTGCACTGCGAGGTACAATTACCCTGTCAGAGGTTCCTGCACTGCGAGGTACAATTACCCTGTCAGAGGTTCCTGTACTGCGAGGTACAATTACCCTGTCAGAGGTTCCTGTACTGCGAGGTACAATTACCCTGTCAGAGGTTCCTGCACTGCGAGGTACAATTACCCTGTCAGAGGTTCCTGTACTGCGAGGTACAATTACCCTGTCAGAGGTTCCTGTACTGCGATGTACAATTACCCTGTCAGAGGTTCCTGCACTGCGAGGTACAATTACACTGTCAGAGTTTCCTGTACTGCGATGTACAATTACCCTGTCAGAGGTTCCTGCACTGCGAGGTACAATTACACTGTCAGAGGTTCCTGCACTGCGAGGTACAATTACCCTGTCAGAGGTTCCTGTACTGCGAGGTACAATTACCCTGTCAGAGGTTCCTGTACTGCGAGGTACAATTACCCTGTCAGAGGTTCCTGTACTGCGAGGTACAATTACCCTGTCAGAGGTTCCTGCACTGCGAGGTACAATTACACTTTCAGAGGTTCCTGCACTGCGAGGTACAATTACCCTGTCAGAGGTTCCTGTACTGCGAGGTACAATTACCCTGTCAGAGGTTCCTGCACTGCGAGGTACAATTACCCTGTCAGAGGTTCCTGTACTGCGAGGTACAATTACCCTGTCAGAGGTTCCTGTACTGCGAGGTACAATTACCCTGTCAGAGGTTCCTGCACTGTGAGGTACAATTACCCTGTCAGAGGTTCCTGTACTGCGAGGTACAATTACCCTGTCAGAGGTTCCTGCTCTGCGAGGTACAATTACCCTGTCAGCGGTTCCTGTACTGCGAGGTACAATTACCCTGTCAGAGGTTCCTGTACTGCGAGGTACAATTACCCTGTCAGAGGTTCCTGTACTGCGAGGTACAATTACCCTGTCAGAGGTTCCTGCACTGCGAGGTACAATTACACTGTCAGAGGTTCCTGCACTGCGAGGTACAATTACCCTGTCAGAGGTTCCTGCACTGCGAGGTACAATTACACTGTCAGAGGTTCCTGTACTGCGAGGTACAATTACCCTGTCAGAGGTTCCTGTACTGCGAGGTACAATTACCCTGTCAGAGGTTCCTGTACTGCGAGGTACAATTACCCTGCAAGAGGTTCCTGTACTGCGAGGTACAATTACCCTGTCAGAGGTTCCTGTACTGCGAGGTACAATTACCCTGTCAGAGGTTCCTGTACTGCGAGGGACAATTACCCTGTCAGAGCTTCCTGTACTGCGAGGTACAATTACCCTGTCAGAGGTTCCTGTACTGCGAGGTACAATTACCCTGTCAGAGGTTCCTGTACTGCGAGGTACAATTACCCTGTCAGAGGTTCCTGCACTGCGAGGTACAATTACCCTGTCAGAGGTTCCTGTACTGCGAGGTACAATTACCCTGTCAGAGGTTCCTGTACTGCGAGGTACAATTACCCTGTCAGAGGTTCCTGTACTGCGAGGTACAATTACCCTGTCAGAGGTTCCTGTACTGCGAGGTACAATTTCCCTGTCAGAGGTTCCTGTACTGCGAGGTACAATTACCCTGTCAGAGGTTCCTGTACTGCGAGGTACAATTACCCTGTCAGAGGTTCCTGCACTGCGAGGTACAATTACCCTGTCAGAGGTTCCTGTACTGCGAGGTACAATTACCCTGTCAGAGGTTCCTGTACTGCGAGGTACAATTACCCTGTCAGAGGTTCCTGTACTGCGAGGTACAATTACCCTGTCAGAGCTTACTGCACTGCGAGGTACAATTACCCTGTCAGAGGTTCCTGTACTGCGAGGTACAATTACCCTGTCAGAGGTTCCTGTACTGCGAGGTACAATCACCCTGTCAGAGGTTCCTGTACTGCGAGGGACAATTACCCTGTCAGAGGTTCCTGTACTGCGAGGTACAATTACCCTGTCAGAGGTTCCTGTACTGCGAGGTACAATTACCCTGTCAGAGGTTCCTGTACTGCGAGGTACAATTACCCTGTCAGAGGTTCCTGCACTGCAAGGTACAATTACCCTGTCAGAGGTTCCTGTACTGCGAGGTACAATTACCATGTCAGAGGTTCCTGTACTGCGAGGTACAATTACCCTGTCAGAGGTTCCTGTACTGCGAGGTACAATTACCCTGTCAGAGGTTCCTGTACTGCGAGGTACAATTACACAGTCAGAGGTTCCTGCACTGCGAGGTACAATTACCCTGTCAGAGGTTCCTGTACTGCGAGGTACAATTACCCTGTCAGAGGTTCCTGCACTGCGAGGTACAATTACCCTGTCAGAGGTTCCTGCACTGAGAGGTACAATTACACTGTCAGAGGTTCCTGTACTGCGAGGTACAATTACACTGTCAGAGGTTCCTGGACTGCGAGGTACAATTACACTGTCAGAGGTTCCTGTACTGCGAGGTACAATTACACTGTCAGAGGTTCCTGCACTGCGAGGTACAATTACCCGGTCAGAGGTTCCTGTACTGCGAGGTACAATTACCCTGTCAGAGGTTCCTGCACTGCGAGGTACAATTACACTGTCAGAGGTTCCTGTACTGCGAGGTACAATTACCCTGTCAGAGGTTCCTGTACTGCGAGGTACAATTACCCTGTCAGAGGTTCCTGTACTGCGAGGTACAATTACCCTGTCAGAGGTTCCTGCACTGCGAGGTACAATTACCCTGTCAGAGGTTCCTGTACTGCGAGGTACAATTACCCTGTCAGAGGTTCCTGTACTGCGAGGTACAATTACCCGGTCAGAGGTTCCTGCACTGCGAGGTACAATTACCCGGTCAGAGGTTCCTGTACTGCGAGGTACAATTACCCTGTCAGAGGTTCCTGTACTGCGAGGTACAATTACCATGTCAGAGGTTCCTGTACTGCGAGTTACAATTACCCTGTCAGAGGTTCCTGCACTGCGAGGTACAATTACCCTGTCAGAGGTTCCTGTACTGCGAGGTACAATTACCCTGTCAGAGGTTCCTGCACTGCGAGGTACAATTACCCTGTCAGAGGTTCCTGTACTGCGAGGTACAATTACCCTGTCAGAGATTCCTGCACTGCGAGGTACAATTACCCTGTCAGAGGTTCCTGCACTGCGAGGTACAATTACCCTGTCAGAGGTTCCTGTACTGCGAGGTACAATTACCCTGTCAGAGGTTCCTGTACTGCGAGGTACAATTACCCTGTCAGAGGTTCCTGTACTGCGAGGTACCATTACCCTGTCAGAGGTTCCTGTACTGCGAGGTACAATTACCCTGTCAGAGGTTCCTGCACTGCGAGGTACAATTACCCTGTCAGAGGTTCCTGTACTGCGAGGTACAATTACCCTGTCAGAGGTTCCTGTACTGCGAGGTACAATTACCCTGTCAGAGGTTCCTGCACTGCGAGGTACAATTACCCTGTCAGAGGTTCCTGTACTGCGAGGTACAATTACACTGCAATAGGCCTTTGCATTCCAATAGTCAAGCATGCTAAAAAGGTCCAGGGCATTGTAAGTGAATGGTGTGTTAAACGTTTCTATTACTTTGCACTTATAAATGTCTATGGCACTGCCAGAGTGAGCGTGTTAATATTAATCTGTGTTCTCTGTCAGTGTGTTAATATTCCTGAGGACAGTGGGGGTGTTTTACACTTCACAGGGTGTATCTGACTGTGGGTCATGATGTACACAGTGTGTCAGTGAGTGTGTTAATATTAATCTGTGTTCTCTGTCAGTGTGTTAATATTACTGAGGACAGTGGGGGTGTTTTACACTTCACAGGGTGTATCTGACTGTGGGTCATGATATACACAGTGTGTCAGTGAGTGTGTTAATATTAATCTGTGTTCTCTGTCAGTGTGTGAATATTACTGAGGACAGTGGGGGTGTTTTACACTTCACAGGGTGTATCTGACTGTGGGTCATGATGTACACAGTGTGTCAGTGAGTGTGTTAATATTAATCTGTGTTCTCTGTCAGTGTGTTAATATTGCTGAGGACAGTGGGGGTGTTTTACACTTCACAGGGTGTATCTGACTGTGGGTCATGATGTACACAGTGTGTCAGTGAGTGTGTTAATATTAATCTGTGTTCTCTGTCAGTGTGTTAATATTCCTGAGGACAGTGGGGGTGTTTTACACTTCACAGGGTGTATCTGACTCTGGGTCATGATATACACAGTGTGTCAGTGAATGTGTTAATATTAATCTGTGTTCTCTGTCAGTGTGTTAATATTACTGAGGACAGTGGGGATGTTTTACACTTCACAGGGTGTATCTGACTGTGGGTGATGATATACACAGTGTGTCAGTGAGTGTGATAATATTAATCTGTGTTCTCTGTCAGTGTGTTAATATTACTGAGGACAGTGGGGATGTTTTACACTTCACAGGGTGTATCTGACTGTGGGTCATGATGTACACAGTGTGTCAGTGAGTGTGTTATTATTAATCTGTGTTCTCTGTCAGTGTGTTAATATTACTGAGGACAGTGGGCATGTTTTACACTTCACAGGGTGTATCTGACTGTGGGTCATGATGTACACAGTGTGTCGGTGAGTGTGTTAATATTAATCTGTGTTCTCTGTCAGTGTGTTAATATTACTGAGGACAGTGGGGGTGTTTTACACTTCACAGGGTGTATCTGACTGTGGGTCATGATATACACAGTGTGTCAGTGAGTGTGTTAATATTAATCTGTGTTCTCTGTCAGTGTGTTAATATTCCTGAGGACAGTGGGGGTGTTTTACACTTCACAGGGTGTATCTGACTGTGGGTCATGATGTACACAGTGTGTCAGTGAGTGTGTTAATATTAATCTGTGTTCTCTGTCAGTGTGTTAATATTCCTGAGGACAGTGGGGGTGTTTTACACTTCACAGGGTTTATCTGACTGTGGGTCATGATATACACAGTGTGTCAGTGAGTGTGTTAATATTAATCTGTGTTCTCTGTCAGTGTGTTAATATTCCTGAGGACAGTGGGAGTGTTTTACACTTCACAGGGTGTATCTGACTGTGGGTCATGATGTCCACAGTGTGTCAGTGAGTGTGTTAATATTAATCTGTGTTCTCTGTCAGTGTGTTAATATTGCTGAGGACAGTGGGGGTGTTTTACACTTCACAGAGTGTATCTGACTGTGGGTCATGATATACACAGTGTGTCAGTGAGTGTGTTAATATTAATCTGTGTTCTCTGTCAGTGTGTTAATATTACTGAGGACTGTGGGGGTGTTTTACACTTCACAGGTTTTATCTGACTGTGGGTCATGATATACACAGTGTGTCAGTGAGTGTGTTAATATTAATCTGTGTTCTCTGTCAGTGTGTTAATATTACTGAGGACAGTGGGGGTGTTTTACACTTCACAGGGTGTATCTGACTGTGGGTCATGATATACACAGTGTGTCAGTGAGTGTGTTAATATTAATCTGTGTTCTCTGTCAGTGTGTTAATATTACTGAGGACAGTGGGGGTGTTTTACACTTCACAGGGTGTATCTGACTGTGGGTCATGATGTACACAGTGTGTCAGTGAGTGTGTTAATATTAATCTGTGTTCTCTGTCAGTGTGTTAATATTACTGAGGACAGTGGGGGTGTTTTACACTTCACAGGGTGTATCTGACTGTGGGTCATGATATACACAGTGTGTCAGTGAGTGTGTTAATATTAATCTGTGTTCTCTGTCAGTGTGTTAATATTACTGAGGACAGTGGGGGTGTTTTACACTTCACAGGGTGTATCTGACTGTGGTTCATGATGTACACAGTGTGTCAGTGAGTGTGTTAATATTAATCTGTGTTCTCTGTCAGTGTGTTAATATTACTGAGGACAGTGGGGGTGTTTTACACTTCACAGAGTGTATCTGACTGTGGGTCATGATATACACAGTGTGTCAGTGAGTGTGTTAATATTAATCTGTGTTCTCTGTCAGGTGTTAATATTACCGAGGACAGTGGGGTGTTTTACACTTCACAGGGTGTATCTGACTGTGGGTCATGATATACACAGTGTGTCAGTGAGTGTGTTAATATTAATCTGTGTTCTCTGTCAGTGTGTTAATATTACTGAGGACAGTGGGGGTGTTTTACACTTCACAGAGTGTATCTGACTGTGGGTCATGATATACACAGTGTGTCAGTGAGTGTGTTAATATTAATCTGTGTTCTCTGTCAGGTGTTAATATTACCGAGGACAGTGGGGTGTTTTAAACTTCACAGGGTGTATCTGACTGTGGGTCATGATATACACAGTGTGTCAGTGAGTGTGTTAATATTAATCTGTGTTCTCTGTCAGGTGTTAATATTACCGAGGACAGTGGGGTGTTTTACACTTCACAGGGTGTATCTGACTGTGGGTCATGATGTACACAGTGTGTCAGTGAGTGTGTTAATATTAATCTGTGTTCTCTGTCAATGTGTTAATATTACTGAGGACAGTGGGGGTGTTTTACACTTCACAGGGTTTATCTGACTGTGGGTCATGATATACACAGTGTGTCAGTGAGTGTGTTAATATTAATCTGTGTTCTCTGTCAGTGTGTTAATATTACTGAGGACAGTGGGGGTGTTTTACACTTCACAGGGTGTATCTGACTGTGGGTCATGATATACACAGTGTGTCAGTGAGTGTGTTAATATTAATCTGTGTTCTCTGCCAGTGTGTTAATATTCCTGAGGACAGTGGGGGTGTTTTACACTTCACAGGGTGTATCTGACTCTGGGTCATGATATACACAGTGTGTCAGTGAGTGTGTTAATATTAATCTGTGTTCTCTGTCAGTGTGTTAATATTACTGAGGACAGTGGGGGTGTTTTACACTTCACAGGGTGTATCTGACTGTGGGTCATGATATACACAGTGTGTCAGTGAGTGTGTTAATATTAATCTGTGTTCTCTGTCAGTGTGTTAATATTACTGAGGACAGTGGGGGTGTTTTACACTTCACCGGGTGTATCTGACTGTGGGTCATGATATACACAGTGTGTCAGTGAGAGTGTTAATATTAATCTGTGTTCTCTGTCAGTGTGTTAATATTACTGAGGACAGTGGGGGTGTTTTACTCTTCACAGGGTGTATCTGACTGTGGGTCATGATGTACACAGTGTGTCAGTGAGTGTGTTAATATTAATCTGTGTTCTCTGTCAGTGTGTTAATATTACTGAGGACAGTGGGGGTGTTTTACACTTCACAGGGTTTATCTGACTGTGGGTCATGATATACACAGTGTGTCAGTGAGTGTGTTAATATTAATCTGTGTTCTCTGTCAGTGTGTTAATATTACTGAGGACAGTGGGGGTGTTTTACACTTCACAGGGTGTATCTGACTGTGGGTCATGATATACACAGTGTGTCAGTGAGTGTGTTAATATTAATCTGTGTTCTCTGTCAGTGTGTTAATATTCCTGAGGACAGTGGGGGTGTTTTACTCTTCACCGGGTGTATCTGACTGTGGGTCATGGTGTACACAGTGTGTCAGTGAGTGTGTTAATATTAATCTGTGTTCTCTGTCAGTGTGTTAATATTACTGAGGACAGTGGGGTGTTTTACACTTCACAGTGTTTATCTGACTGTGGGTCATGATATACACAGTGTGTCAGTGAGTGTGTTAATATTAATCTGTGTTCTCTGTCAGTGTGTTAATATTACTGAGGACAGTGGGGGTGTTTTACACTTCACAGGGTGCATCTAACTGTGGGTCATGATATACACAGTGTGCCAGTGAGTGTGTTAATATTAATCTGTGTTCTCTGTCAGTGTGTCAATATTGCTGAGGACAGTGGGGATGTTTTACACTTCACAGGGTGTATCTGACTGTGGGTCATGATATACACAGTTTGTCAGTGAGTGTGTTAATATTAATCTGTGTTCTCTGTCAGTGTGTTAATATTACTGAGGACAGTGGGGGTGTTTTACACTTCACAGGGTGTATCTAACTCTGGGTCATGTTATGCACACTGTGTCAGTGAGAGTGTTAATATTAATCTGTGTTCTCTGTCAGTGTGTTAATATTCCTGAGGACAGTGGGGGTGTTTTACACTTCACAGGGTGTATCTGACTGTGGGTCATGATATACACAGTGTGTCAGTGAGTGTGTTAATATTAATCTGTGTTCTCTGTCAGTGTGTTAATATTACTGATGACAGTGGTGGTGTTTTACACTTCACAGGTTGTATCTGACTGTGGGTCATGATATACACAGTGTGTCAGTGAGTGTGTTAATATTAATGTGTGTTCTCTGTCAGTGTGTTAATATTACTGAGGACAGTGGGGATGTTTTACTCTTCACAGGGTGTATCTGACTGTGGGTCATGATGGACACAGTGTGTCAGTGAGTGTGTTAATATTAATCTGTGTTCTCTGTCAGTGTGTTAATATTCCTGAGGACAGTGGGGGTGTTTTACACTTCACCGGGTGTATCTGACTGTGGGTCATGATATACACAGTGTGTCAGTGAGTGTGTTAATATTAATCTGTGTTCTCTGTCAGTGTGTTAATATTCCTGAGGACTGTGGGGGTGTTTTACACTTCACAGGGTTTATCTGACTGTGAGTCATGATGTACACAGTGTGTCAGTGAGTGTGTTAATATTAATCTGTGTTCTCTGTCAGTGTGTTAATATTCCTGAGGACAGTGGGGATGTTTTACACTTCACAGGGTGTATCTGACTGTGGGTCATGATATACACAGTGTGTCAGTGAGTGTGTTAATATTAATCTGTGTTCTCTGTCAGTGTGTTAATATTCCTGAGGACAGTGGGGGTGTTTTACACTTCACAGGGTGTATCTGATTGTGGGTCATGATGTACACAGTGTGTCAGTGAGTGTGTTAATATTAATCTGTGTTCTCTGTCAGTGTGTTAATATTACCGAGGACAGTGGGGGTGTTTTACACTTCACAGGGTGTATCTGACTGTGGGTCATGATATACACAGTGTGTCAGTGAGTGTGTTAATATTAATCTGTGTTCTCTGTCAGTGTGTTAATATTACTGAGGACAGTGGGGGTGTTTTACACTTCACAGGCTGTATCTGACTGTGGGTCATGATATACACAGTGTGTCAGTGAGTGTGTTAATATTAATCTGTGTTCTCTGTCAGTGTGTTAATATTACTGAGGACAGTGGGGGTGTTGTCCACTTCACAGGGTGTATCTGACTGTGAGTCATGATATACACAGTGTGTCAGTGAGTGTGTTAATATTAATATGTGTTCTCTGTCAGTGTGTTAATATTACTGAGGACAGTGGGGGTGTTTTACACTTCACCGGGTGTATCTGACTGTGGGTCATGATATACACAGTGTGTCAGTGAGTGTGTTAATATTAATCTGTGTTCTCTGTCAGTGTGTTAATATTCCTGAGGACAGTGGGGGTGTTTTACACTTCACAGGGTGTATCTGACTGTGGGTCATGATATACACAGTGTGTCAGTGAGTGTGTTAATATTAATCTGTGTTCTCTGTCAGTGTGTTAATATTGCTGAGGACAGTGGGGGTGTTTTACACTTCACAGGGTTTATCTGACTGTGGGTCATGATATACACAGTGTGTCAGTGAGTGTGTTAATATTAATCTGTGTTCTCTGTCAGTGTGTTAATATTACTGAGGACAGTGGGGGTGTTTTACACTTCACAGGGTGTATCTGACTGTGGATGATGATATACACAGTGTGTCAGTGAGTGTGTTAATATTAATCTGTGTTCTCTGTCAGTGTGTTAATATTACCGAGGACAGTGGGGGTGTTTTACACTTCACAGGGTGTATCTGACTGTGGGTCATGATATACACAGTGTGTCAGTGAGTGTGTTAATATTATTCTGTGTTCTCTGTCAGTGTGTTAATATTGCTGAGGACAGTGGGGGTGTTTTACACTTCACAGGGTGTATCTGACTGTGGGTCATGATATACACAGTGTGTCAGTGAGTGTGTTAATATTAATCTGTGTTCTCTGTCAGTGTGTTAATATTACTGAGGACAGTGGGGGTGTTTTACACTTCACAGGGTGTATCTGACTGTGGGTCATGATGTACACAGTGTGTCAGTGAGTGTGTTAATATTAATCTGTGTTCTCTGTCAGTGTGTTAATATTCCTGAGGACAGTGGGGGTGTTTTACACTTCACAGGGTTTATCTGACTGTGGGTCATGATATACACAGTGTGTCAGTGAGTGTGTTAATATTAATCTGTGTTCTCTGTCAGTGTGTTAATATTCCTGAGGACAGTGGGGGTGTTTTACACTTCACAGGGTGTATCTGACTGTGGGTCATGATATACACAGTGTGTCAGTGAGTGTGTTAATATTAATCTGTGTTCTCTGTCAGTGTGTTAATATTGCTTAGGACAGTGGGGGTGTTTCACACTTCACAGGGTTTATCTGACTGTGGGTCATGATGGACACAGTGTGTCAGTGAGTGTGTTAATATTAATCTGTGTTCTCTGTCAGTGTGTTAATATTCCTGAGGAAAGTGGGGGTGTTTTACACTTCACCGGGTGTATCTGACTGTGGGTCATGATATACACAGTGTGTCAGTGAGTGTGTTAATATTAATCTGTGTTCTCTGTCAGTGTGTTAATATTCCTGAGGACTGTGGGGGTGTTTTACACTTCACAGGGTTTATCTGACTGTGAGTCATGATGTACACAGTGTGTCAGTGAGTGTGTTAATATTAATCTGTGTTCTCTGTCAGTGTGTTAATATTCCTGAGGACAGTGGGGATGTTTTACACTTCACAGGGTGTATCTGACTGTGGGTCATGATATACACAGTGTGTCAGTGAGTGTGTTAATATTAATCTGTGTTCTCTGTCAGTGTGTTAATATTCCTGAGGACAGTGGGGGTGTTTTACACTTCACAGGGTGTATCTGATTGTGGGTCATGATGTACACAGTGTGTCAGTGAGTGTGTTAATATTAATCTGTGTTCTCTGTCAGTGTGTTAATATTACCGAGGACAGTGGGGGTGTTTTACACTTCACAGGGTGTATCTGACTGTGGGTCATGATATACACAGTGTGTCAGTGAGTGTGTTAATATTAATCTGTGTTCTCTGTCAGTGTGTTAATATTACTGAGGACAGTGGGGGTGTTTTACACTTCACAGGCTGTATCTGACTGTGGGTCATGATATACACAGTGTGTCAGTGAGTGTGTTAATATTAATCTGTGTTCTCTGTCAGTGTGTTAATATTACTGAGGACAGTGGGGGTGTTGTCCACTTCACAGGGTGTATCTGACTGTGAGTCATGATATACACAGTGTGTCAGTGAGTGTGTTAATATTAATATGTGTTCTCTGTCAGTGTGTTAATATTACTGAGGACAGTGGGGGTGTTTTACACTTCACCGGGTGTATCTGACTGTGGGTCATGATATACACAGTGTGTCAGTGAGTGTGTTAATATTAATCTGTGTTCTCTGTCAGTGTGTTAATATTCCTGAGGACAGTGGGGGTGTTTTACACTTCACAGGGTGTATCTGACTGTGGGTCATGATATACACAGTGTGTCAGTGAGTGTGTTAATATTAATCTGTGTTCTCTGTCAGTGTGTTAATATTGCTGAGGACAGTGGGGGTGTTTTACACTTCACAGGGTTTATCTGACTGTGGGTCATGATATACACAGTGTGTCAGTGAGTGTGTTAATATTAATCTGTGTTCTCTGTCAGTGTGTTAATATTACTGAGGACAGTGGGGGTGTTTTACACTTCACAGGGTGTATCTGACTGTGGATGATGATATACACAGTGTGTCAGTGAGTGTGTTAATATTAATCTGTGTTCTCTGTCAGTGTGTTAATATTACCGAGGACAGTGGGGGTGTTTTACACTTCACAGGGTGTATCTGACTGTGGGTCATGATAGACACAGTGTGTCAGTGAGTGTGTTAATATTATTCTGTGTTCTCTGTCAGTGTGTTAATATTGCTGAGGACAGTGGGGGTGTTTTACACTTCACAGGGTGTATCTGCCTGTGGGTCATGATATACACAGTGTGTCAGTGAGTGTCTTAATATTAATCTGTGTTCTCTGTCAGTGTGTTAATATTACTGAGGACAGTGGGGGTGTTTTACACTTCACAGGGTGTATCTGACTGTGGGTCATGATGTACACAGTGTGTCAGTGAGTGTGTTAATATTAATCTGTGTTCTCTGTCAGTGTGTTAATATTCCTGAGGACAGTGGGGGTGTTTTACACTTCACAGGGTTTATCTGACTGTGGGTCATGATATACACAGTGTGTCAGTGAGTGTGTTAATATTAATCTGTGTTCTCTGTCAGTGTGTTAATATTCCTGAGGACAGTGGGGGTGTTTTACACTTCACAGGGTGTATCTGACTGTGGGTCATGATATACACAGTGTGTCAGTGAGTGTGTTAATATTAATCTGTGTTCTCTGTCAGTGTGTTAATATTGCTGAGGACAGTGGGGGTGTTTCACACTTCACAGGGTTTATCTGACTGTGGGTCATGATATCCACAGTGTGTCAGTGAGTGTGTTAATATTAATCTTTGTTCTCTGTCAGTGTGTTAATATTACTGAGGACAGTGGGGGTGTTTTACACTTCACTGGGTGTATCTGACTGTGGGTCATGATATACACAGTGTGTCAGTGAGTGTGTTAATATTAATCTGTGTTCTCTGTCAGTGAGTTAATATTACTGAGGACAGTGGGGGTGTTTTACACTTCACAGGGTGTATCTGACTGTGGGTCATGATATACACAGTGTGTCAGTGAGTGTGTTAATATTAATCTGTGTTCTCTGTCAGTGTGTTAATATTCATGAGGACAGTGGGGGTGTTTTACACTTCACAGGGTGTATCTGACTATGGGTCATGATATACACAGTGTGTCAGTGAGTGTGTTAATATTAATCTGTGTTCTCTGTCAGTGTGTTAATATTCCTGAGGACAGTGGGGGTGTTTTACACTTCACAGGGTGTATCTGACTGTGGGTCATGATATACACAGTGTGTCAGTGAGTGTGTTAATATTAATCTGTGTTCTCTGTCAGTGTGTTAATATTACTGAGGACAGTGGGGGTGTTTTACACTTCACAGGGTTTATCTGACTGTGGGTCATGATGTACACAGTGTGTCAGAGAGTGTGTTAATATTAATCTGTGTTCTCTGTCAGTGTGTTAATATTACTGAGGACAGTGGGGATGTTTTACACTTCACAGGGTGTATCTGACTGTGGGTCATGATGTACACAGTGTGTCAGTGAGTGTGTTAATATTAATCTGTGTTCTCTGTCAGTGTGTTAATATTACTGAGGACAGTGGGGGTGTTTTACACTTCACAGGGTGTATCTGGCTGTGGGTCATGATATACACAGTGTGTCAGTGAGTGTGTTAATATTAATCTGTGTTCTCTGTCAGTGTGCTAATATTACTGAGGACAGTGGGGATGTTTTACACTTCACAGGGTGTATCTGACTGTGGGTCATGATATACACAGTGTGTCAGTGAGTGTGTTAATATTAATCTGTGTTCTCTGTCAGTATGTTAATATTCCTGAGGACAGTGGGGATGTTTTACACTTCACAGGGTGTATCTGACTGTGGGTCATGATATACACAGTGTGTCAGTGAGTGTGTTAATATTAATCTGTGTTCTCTGTCAGTATGTTAATATTCCTGAGGACAGTGGGGGTGTTTTACACTTCACAGGGTGTATCTGACTGTGGGTCATGATATACACAGTGTGTCAGTGAGTGTGTTAATATTAATCTTTGTTCTCTGTCTGTGTGTTAATATTCCTGAGGACAGTGGGGGTGTTTTACACTTCACAGGGTGTATCTGGCTGTGGGTCATGATATACACAGTGTGTCAGTGAGTGTGTTAATATTAATCTGTGTTCTCTGTCAGTGTGCTAATATTACTGAGGACAGTGGGGATGTTTTACACTTCACAGGGTGTATCTGACTGTGGGTCATGATATACACAGTGTGTCAGTGAGTGTGTTAATATTAATCTGTGTTCTCTGTCAGTATGTTAATATTCCTGAGGACAGTGGGGGTGTTTTACCCTTCACAGGATGTATCTGACTGTGGGTCATGATATACACAGTGTGTCAGTGAGTGTGTTAATATTAATCTGTGATCTCTGTCAGTGTGTTAATATTCCTGAGGACAGTGGGGGTGTTTTACACTACACAGGGTGTATCTGACTGTGGGTCATGATATACACAGTGTGTCAGTGAGTGTGTTAATATTAATCTGTGTTCTCTGTCAGTGTGTTAATATTACTGAGGACAGTGGGGGTGTTTTACACTTCACAGGGTTTATCTGACTGTGAGTCATGATGTACACAGTGTGTCAGTGAGTGTGTTAATATTAATCTGTGTTCTCTGTCAGTGTGTTAATATTCCTGAGGACAGTGGGGGTGTTTTACACTTCACAGGGTGTATCTGACTCTGGGTCATGATATACACAGTGTGTCAGTGAGTGTGTTAATATTAATCTGTGTTCTCTGTCAGTGTGTTAATATTCCTGAGGACAGTGGGGATGTTTTACACTTCACAGGGTGTATCTGACTGTGGGTCATGATAGACACAGTGTGTCAGTGAGTGTGTTAATATTAATCTGTGTTCTCTGTCAGTGTGTTAATATTCCTGAGGACAGTGGGGGTGTTTTACACTTCACAGGGTGTATCTGACTGTGGGTCATGATATACACAGTGTGTCAGTGAGTGTTTTAATATTAATCTGTGTTCTCTGTCAGTGTGTTAATATTACTGAGGACAGTGGGGGTGTTTTACACTTCACCGGGTGTATCTGACTGTGGATCATGATATACACAGTGTGTCAGTGAGTGTTTTAATATTAATCTGTGTTCTCTGTCAGTGTGTTAATATTACTGAGGACAGTGGTGGTGTTTTACACTTCACAGGGTGTATCTGACTGTGGGTCATGATATACACAGTGTGTTAGTGAGTGTGTTAATATTAATCTGTGTTCTCTGTCAGTGTGTTAATATTCCTGAGGACAGTGGGGTGTTTTACACTTCACAGGGTGTATCTGACTGTGGGTCATGATATACACAGTGTGTCAGTGAGAGTGTTAATATTAATCTGTGTTCTCTGTCAGTGTGTTAATATTGCTGAGGACAGTGGGGGTGTTTTACACTTCACAGGGTTTATCTGACTGTGAGTCATGATGTACACAGTGTGTCAGTGAGTGTGTTAATATTAATCTGTGTACTCTGTCAGTGTGTTAATATTCCTGAGGACAGTGGGGGTGTTTTACACTTCACAGGGTGTATCTAACTGTGGGTCATGATGTACACAGTGTGTCAGTGAGTGTGTTAATATTAATCTGTGTTCTCTGTCAGTGTGTTAATATTACTGAGGACAGTGGGGGTGTTTTACACTTCACAGGGTGTATCTGACTGTGGGTCATGATATACACAGTGTGTCAGTGAGTGTGTTAATATTAATCTGTATTCTCTGTCAGTGTGTTAATATTCCTGAGGACAGTGGGGTGTTTTACACTTCACAGGGTGTATCTGACTATGGGTCATGATATACACAGTGTGTCAGTGAGTGTGTTAATATTAATCTGTGTTCTCTGTCAGTGTGTTAATATTACTGAGGACAGTGGGGGTGTTTTACACTTCACAGGGTGTATCTGACTGTGGGTCATGATGTACACAGTGTGTCAGTGAGTGTGTTAATATTAATGTGTGTTCTCTGTCAGTGTGCTAATATTACTGAGGACAGTGGGGGTGTTTTACACTTCACAGGGTGTATCTGACTGTGGGTCATGATATACACAGTGTGTCAGTGAGTGTGTTAATATTAATCTGTGTTCTCTGTCAGTGTGTTAGTATTACTGAGGACAGTGGGGGTGTTTTACACTTCACAGGGTGTATCTGACTGTGGGTCATGATATACACAGTGTGTCAGTGAGTGTGTTAATATTAATCTGTGTTCTCTGTCAGTGTGTTAATATTACTGAGGACAGTGGGGGTGTTTTACACTTCACAGGGTGTATCTGACTGTGGGTCATGATATACACAGTGTGTCAGTGAGTGTGTTAATATTAATCTGTGTTCTCTGTCAGTGTGTTAATATTACTGAGGACAGTGGGGGTGTTTTACACTTCACAGGGTGTATCTGACTCTCGGTCATGATATACACAGTGTGTCAGTGAGTGTGTTAATATTAATCTGTGTTCTCTGTCAGTGTGTTGATATTCCTGAGGACAGTGGGGTGTTTTACACTTCACAGGGTGTATCTGACTGTGGGTCATGATATACACAGTGTGTCAGTGAGTGTGTTAATATTAATCTGTGTTCTCTGTCAGTGTGTTAATATTGCTGAGGACAGTGGGGGTGTTTTACACTTCACAGGGTTTATCTGACTGTGAGTCATGATGTACACAGTGTGTCAGTGAGTGTGTTAATATTAATCTGTGTTCTCTGTCAGTGTGTTAATATTACTGAGGACAGTGGGGGTGTTTTACACTTCACAGGGTGTATCTGACTGTGGGTCATGATATACACAGTGTGTCAGTGAGTGTGTTAATATTAATCTGTGATCTCTGTCAGTGTGTTAATATTACTGAGGACAGTGGGGGTGTTTTACACTTCACAGGGTGTATCTGACTGTGGGTCATGATGTACACAGTGTGTCAGTGAGTGTGTTAATATTAATCTGTGTTCTCTGTCAGTGTGTTAATATTCCTGAGGACAGTGGGGTGTTTTACACTTCACAGGGTTTATCTGACTGTGGGTCATGATATACACAGTGTGTCAGTGAGTGTGTTAATATTAATCTGTGTTCTCTGTCAGTGTGTTAATATTCCTGAGGACAGTGGGGGTGTTTTACACTTCACAGGGTGTATCTGACTGTGGGTCATGATGTACACAGTGTGTCAGTGAGTGTGTTAATATTAATCTGTGTTCTCTGTCAGTGTGTTAATATTACTGAGGACAGTGGGGGTGTTTTACACTTCACAGGGTGTATCTGACTGTGGGTCATGATATACACAGTGTGTCAGTGAGTGTGTTAATATTAATCTGTGTTCTCTGTCAGTGTGTTAATATTACTGAGGACAGTGGGGGTGTTTTACACTTCACAGGGTGTATCTAACTGTGGGTCATGATGTACACAGTGTGTCAGTGAGTGTGTTAATATTAATCTGTGTTCTCTGTCAGTGTGTTAATATTACTGAGGACAGTGGGGGTGTTTTACACTTCACAGGGTGTATCTGACTGTGGGTCATGATGTACACAGTGTGTCAGTTAGTGTGTTAATATTAATCTGTGTTCTCTGTCAGAGTGTTAATATTACTGAGGACAGTGGGGGTGTTTTACACTTCACAGGGTGTATCTGACTGTGGGTCATGATATACACAGTGTGTCAGTGAGTGTGTTAATATTAATCTGTGTTCTCTGTCAGAGTGTTAATATTACTGAGGACAGTGGGGGTGTTTTACACTTCACAGGGTGTATCTGACTGTGGGTCATGATATACACAGTGTGTCAGTGAGTGTGTTAATATTAATCTGTGTTCTCTGTCAGTGTGTTAATATTACTGAGGACAGTGGGGGTGTTTTACACTTCACAGGGTGTATCTGACTGAGGGTCATGATTTACACAGTGTGTCAGTGAGTGTCTTAATATTAATCTGTGTTCTCTGTCAGTGTGTTAATATTACTGAGGACAGTGAGGGTGTTTTTTACACTTCACAGGGTGTATCTGACTGTGGGTCATGATATACACAGTGTGTCAGTGAGTGTGTTAATATTAATCTGTGTTCTCTGTCAGTGTGTTAATATTACTGAGGACAGTGGGGGTGTTTTACACTGCACAGGGTGTATCTGACTGTGGGTCATGATATACACAGTGTGTCAGTGAGTGTGTTAATATTAATCTGTGTTCTCTGTCAGGTGTTAATATTACCGAGGACAGTGGGGTGTTTTACACTTCACAGGGTGTATCTGACTGTGGGTCATGATATACACAGTGTGTCAGTGAGTGTGTTAATATTAATCTGTGTTCTCTGTCAGTGTGTTAATATTCCTGAGGACAGTGGGGGTGTTTTACACTTCACAGGGTGTATCTGACTGTGGGTCATGATGTACACAGTGTGTCAGTGAGTGTGTTAATATTAATCTGTGTTCTCTGTCAGTGTGTTAATATTACTGAGGACAGTGGGGGTGTTTTACACTTCACAGGGTGTATCTGACTGTGGGTCATGATATACACAGTGTGTCAGTGAGTGAGTTAATATTAATCTGTGATCTCTGTCAGTGTGTTAATATTACTGAGGACAGTGGGGGTGTTTTACACTTCACAGGGTGTATCTGACTGTGGGTCATGATGTACACAGTGTGTCAGTGAGTGTGTTAATATTAATCTGTGTTCTCTGTCAGTGTGTTAATATTCCTGAGGACAGTGGGGGTGTTTTACACTTCACAGAGTGTATCTGACTGTGGGTCATGATATACACAGTGTGTCAGTGAGCGTGTTAATATTAATCTGTGTTCTCTGTCAGGTGTTAATATTACCGAGGACAGTGGGGTGTTTTACACTTCACAGGGTGTATCTGACTGTGGGTCATGATATACACAGTGTGTCAGTGAGTGTGTTAATATTAATCTGTGTTCTCTGTCAGTGTGTTAATATTCCTGAGGACAGTGGGGGTGTTTTACACTTCACAGGGTGTATCTGACTGTGGGTCATGATAGACACAGTGTGTCAGTGAGTGTGTTAATATTAATCTGTGTTCTCTGTCAGTGTGTTAATATTACTGAGGACAGTGGGGGTGTTTTACACTTCACAGGGTGTATCTGACTGTGGGTCATGATGTACACAGTGTGTCAGTGAGTGTGTTAATATTAATCTGTGTTCTCTGTCAATGTGTTAATATTACTGAGGACAGTGGGATGTTTTACACTTCACAGGGTTTATCTGACTGTGGGTCATGATATACACAGTGTGTCAGTGAGTGTGTTAATATTAATCTGTGTTCTCTGTCAGTGTGTTAATATTCCTGAGGACAGTGGGGGTGTTTTACACTTCACAGGGTGTATCTGACTGTGGGTCATGATATACACAGTGTGTCAGTGAGTGTGTTAATATTAATCTGTGTTCTCTGTCAGTGTGTTAATATTCCTGAGGACAGTGGGGGTGTTTTACACTACACAGGGTGTATCTGACTGTGGGTCATGATATACACAGTGTGTCAGTGAGTGTGTTAATATTAATCTGTGTTCTCTGTCAGTGTGTTAATATTCCTGAGGACAGTGGGGATGTTTTACACTTCACAGGGTGTATCTGAATGTGGGTCATGATATACACAGTGTGTCAGTGAGTGTGCAAATATTAATCTGTGTTCTCTGTCAGTGTGTTAATATTCCTGAGGACAGTGGGGGTGTTTTACACTTCACAGGGTGTATCTGGCTGTGGGTCGTGATATACACAGTGTGTCAGTGAGAGTGTTAATATTAATCTGTGTTCTCTGTCAGTGTGTTAATATTACTGAGGACAGCGGGGGTGTTTTACACTTCACAGGGTGTATCTGACTGTGGGTCATGATGTACACAGTGTGTCAGTGAGTGTGTTAATATTAATCTGTGTTCTCTGTCAGTGTGTTAATATTACTGAGGACAGTGGGGGTGTTTTACACTTCACAGGGTTTATCTGGCTGTGGGTCATGATATACACAGTGTGTCAGTGAGTGTGTTAATATTAATCTGTGTTCTCTGTCAGTGTGTTAATATTACTGAGGACAGTGGGGATGTTTTACACTTCACAGGGTGTATCTGACTGTGGGTCATGATATACACAGTGTGTCAGCGAGTGTGTTAATATTAATCTGTGTTCTCTGTCAGTGTGTTAATATTACTGAGGACAGTGGGGTGTTTTACACTTCACAGGGTGTATCTGACTGTGGGTCATGATATACACAGTGTGTCAGTGAGTGTGTTAATATTAATCTGTGTTCTCTGTCAGTGTGTTAATATTACTGAGGACAGTGGGGGTGTTTTACACTTCACCGGGTGTATCTGACTGTGGGTCATGGTGTACACAGTGTGTCAGTGAGTGTGTTAATATTAATCTGTGTTCTCTGTCAGTGTGTTAATATTACTGAGGACAGTGGGGGTGTTTTACACTTCACAGGGTGTATCTGACTGTGGGTCATGATATACACAATGTGTCAGTGAGAGTGTTAATATTAATCTGTGTTCTCTGTCAGTGTGTTAATATTCCTGAGGACATTGGGGGTGTTTTACACTTCACAGGGTGTATCTGACTGTGGGTCATGATATACACAGTGTGTCAGTGAGTGTGTTAATATTAATCTGTGTTCTCTGTCAGTGTGTTAATATTCCTGAGGACAGTGGGGGTGTTTTACACTTCACAGGGTGTATCTGACTGTGGGTCATGATGTACACAGTGTGTCAGTGAGTATGTTAATATTAATCTGTGTTCTCTGTCAGTGTGTTAATATTCCTGAGGACAGTGGGGGTGTTTTACACTTCACAGGGTGTATCTGACTATGGGTCATGATATACACAGTGTGTCAGTGAGTGTGTTAATATTAATCTGTGTTCTCTGTCAGTGTGTTAATATTACTGAGGACAGTGGGGGTGTTTTACACTTCACAGGGTGTATCTGACTGTGGGTCATGATATACACAGTGTGTCAGTGAGTGTGTTAATATTAATCTGTGTTCTCTGTCAGTGTGTTAATATTACTGAGGACAGTGGGGGTGTTTTACACTTCACAGGGTGTATCTAACTGTGGGTCATGATGTACACAGTGTGTCAGTGAGTGTGTTAATATTAATCTGTGTTCTCTGTCAGTGTGTTAATATTACTGAGGACAGTGGGGGTGTTTTACACTTCACAGGGTGTATCTGACTGTGGGTCATGATGTACACAGTGTGTCAGTTAGTGTGTTAATATTAATCTGTGTTCTCTGTCAGTGTGTTAATATTCCTGAGGACAGTGGGGGTGTTTTACACTTCACAGGGTGTATCTGACTGTGGGTCATGATATACACAGTGTGTCAGTGAGTGTGTTAATATTAATCTGTGTTCTCTGTCAGTGTGTTAATATTCCTGAGGACAGTGGGGGTGTTTTACACTTCACAGGGTGTATCTGGCTGTGGGTCATGATATACACAGTGTGTCAGTGAGAGTGTTAATATTAATCTGTGTTCTCTGTCAGTGTGTTAATATTCCTGATGACAGTGGGGGTGTTTTACACATCACCGGGTGTATCTGACTGTGGGTCATGATGTACACAGTGTGTCAGTGAGTGTGTTAATATTAATCTGTGTTCTCTGTCAGTGTGTTAATATTCCTGAGGACAGTGGGGGTGTTTTACACTTCACAGGGTGTATCTGACTGTGGGTCATGATATACACAGTGTGTCAGTGAGTGTGTTAATATTAATCTGTGTTCTCTGTCAGTGTGTTAATATTCCTGAGGACAGTGGGGGTGTTTTACACTTCACAGGGTGTATCTGACTGTGGGTCATGATATACACAGTGTGTCAGTGAGTGTGTTAATATTAATCTGTGTTCTCTGTCAGTGTGTTAATATTCCTGAGGACAGTGGGGATGTTTTACACTTCACAGGGTGTATCTGAATGTGGGTCATGATATACACAGTGTGTCAGTGAGTGTGCAAATATTAATCTGTGTTCTCTGTCAGTGTGTTAATATTCCTGAGGACAGTGGGGGTGTTTTACACTTCACAGGGTGTATCTGGCTGTGGGTCGTGATATACACAGTGTGTCAGTGAGTGTGTTAATATTAATCTGTGTTCTCTGTCAGTGTGTTAATATTACTGAGGACAGCGGGGGTGTTTTACACTTCACAGGGTGTATCTGACTGTGGGTCATGATGTACACAGTGTGTCAGTGAGTGTGTTAATATTAATCTGTGTTCTCTGTCAGTGTGTTAATATTACTGAGGACAGTGGGGGTGTTTTACACTTCACAGGGTTTATCTGGCTGTGGGTCATGATATACACAGTGTGTCAGTGAGTGTGTTAATATTAATCTGTGTTCTCTGTCAGTGTGTTAATATTACTGAGGACAGTGGGGATGTTTTACACTTCATAGGGTGTATCTGACTGTGGGTCATGATATACACAGTGTGTCAGTGAGTGTGTTAATATTAATCTGTGTTCTCTGTCAGTGTGTTAATATTCCTGAGGACAGTGGGGGTGTTTTACACTTCACAGGGTGTATCTGACTGTGGGTCATGATATACACAGTGTGTCAGTGAGTGTGTTAATATTAATCTGTGTTCTCTGTCAGTGTGTTAATATTACTGAGGACAGTGGGGGTGTTTTACACTTCACCGGGTGTATCTGACTGTGGGTCATGGTGTACACAGTGTGTCAGTGAGTGTGTTAATATTAATCTGTGTTCTCTGTCAGTGTGTTAATATTACTGAGGACAGTGGGGGTGTTTTACACTACACAGAGTGTATCTGACTGTGGGTCATGATATACACAGTGTGTCAGTGAGTGTGTTAATATTAATCTGAGTTCTCTGTCAGTGTGTTAATATTCCTGAGGACAGTGGGGGTGTTTTACACTTCACAGGGTGTATCTGACTGTGGGTCATGATATACACAGTGTGTCAGTGAGTGTGTTAATATTAATCTGTGTTCTCTGTCAGTGTGTTAATATTACTGAGGACAGTGGGGGTGTTTTACACTTCACAGGGTGTATCTGACTGTGGGTCATGATATACACAGTGTGTCAGTGAGTGTGTTAATATTAATCTGTGTTCTCTGTCAGTGTGTTAATATTCCTGAGGACAGTGGGGGTGTTTTACACTTCACAGGGTGTATCTGACTGTGGGTCATGATATACACAGTGTGTCAGTGAGTGTGTTAATATTAATCTGTGTTCTCTGTCAGTGTGTTAATATTCCTGAGGACAGTGGGGGTGTTTTACACTTCACAGGGTGTATCTGACTGTGGGTCATGATATACACAATGTGTCAGTGAGAGTGTTAATATTAATCTGTGTTCTCTGTCAGTGTGTTAATATTCCTGAGGACAGTGGGGGTGTTTTACACTTCACAGGGTGTATCTGACTGTGGGTCATGATATACACAGTGTGTCAGTGAGTGTGTTAATATTAATCTGTGTTCTCTGTCAGTGTGTTAATATTCCTGAGGACAGTGGGGGTGTTTTACACTTCACAGGGTGTATCTGACTGTGGGTCATGATGTACACAGTGTGTCAGTGAGTGTGTTAATATTAATCTGTGTTCTCTGTCAGTGTGTTAATATTCCTGAGGACAGTGGGGGTGTTTTACACTTCACAGGGTGTATCTGACTATGGGTCATGATATACACAGTGTGTCAGTGAGTGTGTTAATATTAATCTGTGTTCTCTGTCAGTGTGTTAATATTCCTGAGGACAGTGGGGGTGTTTTACACTTCACAGGGTGTATCTGACTGTGGGTCATGATATACACAGTGTGTCAGTGAGTGTGTTAATATTAATCTGTGTTCTCTGTCAGTGTGTTAATATTACTGAGGACAGTGGGGGTGTTTTACACTTCACAGGGTTTATCTGACTGTGGGTCATGATGTACACAGTGTGTCAGTGAGTGTGTTAATATTAATCTGTGTTCTCTGTCAGTGTGTTAATATTACTGAGGACAGTGGGGGTGTTTTACACTTCACAGGGTGTATCTGACTGTGGGTCATGATGTACACAGTGTGTCAGTGAGTGTGTTAATATTAATCTGTGTTCTCTGTCAGTGTGTTAATATTACTGAGGACAGTGGGGGTGTTTTACACTTCACAGGGTGTATCTGGCTGTGGGTCATGATATACACAGTGTGTCAGTGAGTGTGTTAATATTAATCTGTGTTCTCTGTCAGTGTGCTAATATTACTGAGGACAGTGGGGATGTTTTACACTTCACAGGGTGTATCTGACTGTGGGTCATGATATACACAGTGTGTCAGTGAGCGTGTTAATATTAATCTGTGTTCTCTGTCAGTATGTTAATATTCCTGAGGACAGTGGGGATGTTTTACACTTCACAGGGTGTATCTGACTGTGGGTCATGTTATACACAGTGTGTCAGTGAGTGTGTTAATATTAATCTGTGTTCTCTGTCAGTGTGTTAATATTACTGAGGACAGTGGGGATGTTTTACACTTCACAGGGTTTATCTGACTGTGGGTCATGATATACACAGTGTGTCAGTGAGTGTGTTAATATTAATCTGTGTTCTCTGTCAGTGTGTTAATATTCCTGAGGACAGTGGGGGTGTTTTACACTTCACAGGGTGTATCTGACTGTGGGTCATGATATACACAATGTGTCAGTGAGAGTGTTAATATTAATCTGTGTTCTCTGTCAGTGTGTTAATATTCCTGAGGACAGTGGGGGTGTTTTACACTTCACAGGGTGTATCTGACTGTGGGTCATGATATACACAGTGTGTCAGTGAGTGTGTTAATATTAATCTGTGTTCTCTGTCAGTGTGTTAATATTCCTGAGGACAGTGGGGGTGTTTTACACTTCACAGGGTGTATCTGACTGTGGGTCATGATGTACACAGTGTGTCAGTGAGTGTGTTAATATTAATCTGTGTTCTCCGTCAGTGTGTTAATATTCCTGAGGACAGTGGGGGTGTTTTACACTTCACAGGGTGTATCTGACTATGGGTCATGATATACACAGTGTGTCAGTGAGTGTGTTAATATTAATCTGTGTTCTCTGTCAGTGTGTTAATATTCCTGAGGACAGTGGGGGTGTTTTACACTTCACAGGGTGTATCTGACTGTGGGTCATGATATACACAGTGTGTCAGTGAGTGTGTTAATATTAATCTGTGTTCTCTGTCAGTGTGTTAATATTACTGAGGACAGTGGGGGTGTTTTACACTTCACAGGGTTTATCTGACTGTGGGTCATGATGTACACAGTGTGTCAGTGAGTGTGTTAATATTAATCTGTGTTCTCTGTCAGTGTGTTAATATTACTGAGGACAGTGGGGGTGTTTTACACTTCACAGGGTGTATCTGACTGTGGGTCATGATGTACACAGTGTGTCAGTGAGTGTGTTAATATTAATCTGTGTTCTCTGTCAGTGTGTTAATATTACTGAGGACAGTGGGGGTGTTTTACACTTCACAGGGTGTATCTGGCTGTGGGTCATGATATACACAGTGTGTCAGTGAGTGTGTTAATATTAATCTGTGTTCTCTGTCAGTGTGCTAATATTACTGAGGACAGTGGGGATGTTTTACACTTCACAGGGTGTATCTGACTGTGGGTCATGATATACACAGTGTGTCAGTGAGCGTGTTAATATTAATCTGTGTTCTCTGTCAGTATGTTAATATTCCTGAGGACAGTGGGGATGTTTTACACTTCACAGGGTGTATCTGACTGTGGGTCATGTTATACACAGTGTGTCAGTGAGTGTGTTAATATTAATCTGTGTTCTCTGTCAGTGTGTTAATATTACTGAGGACAGTGGGGATGTTTTACACTTCACAGGGTTTATCTGACTGTGAGTCATGATATACACAGTGTGTCAGTGAGTGTGTTAATATTAATCTGTGTTCTCTGTCAGTGTGTTAATATTCCTGAGGACAGTGGGGATGTTTTACACTTCACAGGGTGTATCTCACTGTGGGTCATGATAGACACAGTGTGTCAGTCAGTGTGTTAATATTAATCTGTGTTCTCTGTCAGTGTGTTAATATTACTGAGGACAGTGGGGGTGTTTTACACTTCACAGGGTGTATCTGACACGTGGGTCATGATATACACAGTGTGTCAGTGAGTGTGTTAATATTAATCTGTGTTCTCTGTCAGTGTGTTAATATTACTGAGGACAGTGGGGGTGTTTTACACTTCACAGGGTGTATCTGACTGTGGGTCATGATATACACAGTGTGTCAGTGAGTGTGTTAATATTAATCTGTGTTCTCTGTCAGTGTGTTAATATTCCTGAGGACAGTGGGGTGTTTTACACTTCACAGGGTGTATCTGACTGTGGGTCATGATATACACAGTGTGTCAGTGAGAGTGTTAATATTAATCTGTGTTCTCTGTCAGTGTGTTAATATTGCTGAGGACAGTGGGGGTGTTTTACACTTCACAGGGTTTATCTGACTGTGAGTCATGATGTACACAGTGTGTCAGTGAGTGTGTTAATATTAATCTGTGTTCTCTGTCAGTGTGTTAATATTACTGAGGACAGTGGGGGTGTTTTACACTTCACAGGGTGTATCTGACTCTGGGTCATGATATACACAGTGTGTCAGTGAGTGTGTTAATATTAATCTGAGTTCTCTGTCAGTGTGTTAATATTCCTGAGGACAGTGGGGATGTTTTACACTTCACAGGGTGTATCTCACTGTGGGTCATGATAGACACAGTGTGTCAGTGAGTGTGTTAATATTAATCTGTGTTCTCTGTCAGTGTGTTAATATTCCTGAGGACAGTGGGGTGTTTTACACTTCACAGGGTGTATCTGACTGTGGGTCATGATATACACAGTGTGTCAGTGAGTGTGTTAATATTAATCTGTGTTCTCTGTCAGTGTGTTAATATTCCTGAGGACAGTGGGGTGTTTTACACTTCACAGGGTGTATCTGACTGTGGGTCATGATATACACAGTGTGTCAGTGAGAGTGTTAATATTAATCTGTGTTCTCTGTCAGTGTGTTAATATTGCTGAGGACAGTGGGGGTGTTTTACACTTCACAGGGTTTATCTGACTGTGAGTCATGATGTACACAGTGTGTCAGTGAGTGTGTTAATATTAATCTGTGTTCTCTGTCAGTGTGTTAATATTACTGAGGGCAGTGGGGGTGTTTTACACTTCGCAGGGTGTATCTGACTCTCGGTCATGATATACACAGTGTGTCAGTGAGTGTGTTAATATTAATCTGTGTTCTCTGTCAGTGTGTTGATATTCCTGAGGACAGTGGGGTGTTTTACACTTCACAGGGTGTATCTTACTGTGGGTCATGATATACACAGTGTGTCAGTGAGTGTGTTAATATTAATCTGTGTTCTCTGTCAGTGTGTTAATATTGCTGAGGACAGTGGGGGTGTTTTACACTTAACAGGGTGTATCTGACTGTGGGTCATGATTTACACAGTGTGTCAGTGAGTGTGTTAATATTAATCTGTGTTCTCTGTCAGTGTGTTAATATTCCTGAGGACAGTGGGGGCGTTTTACACTTCACCGGGTGTATCTGACTGTGGGTCATGATATACACAGTGTGTCAGTGAGAGTGTTAATATTAATCTGTGTTCTCTGTCAGTGTGTTAATATTCCTGAGGACAGTGAGCATGTTTTACACTTCACAGGGTGTATCTGACTGTGGGTCATGATATACACAGTGTGTCTGTGAGTGTGTTAATATTAATCTGTGTTCTCTGTCAGTGTGTTAATATTACTGAGGACAGTGGGGATGTTTTACACTTCACAGGGTGTATCTGACTGTGGGTCATGATATACACAGTGTGTCAGTGAGTGTGTTAATATTAATCTGTGTCCTCTGTCAGTGTGTTAATATTACTGAGGACAGTGGGGGTGTTTTACACTTCACAGGGTTTATCTGACTGTGGGTCATGATATACACAGTGTGTCAGTGAGTGTGTTAATATTAATCTGTGTTCTCTGTCAGTGTGTTAATATTGCTGAGGACAGTGGGGGTGTTTTACACTTCACAGGGTGTATCTGACTGTGGGTCATGATATACACAGTGTGTCAGTGAGTGTGTTAATATTAATCTGTGTTCTCTGTCAGTGTGTTAATATTACTGAGGACAGTGGGGGTGTTTTACACTTCACAGGGTGTATCTGACTCTGGGTCATGATGTACACAGTGTGTCAGTGAGTGTGTTAATATTAATCTGTGTTCTCTGTCAGTGTGTTAATATTCCTGAGGACAGTGGGGGTGTTTTACCCTTCACAGGATGTATCTGACTGTGGGTCATGATATACACAGTGTGTCAGTGAGTGTGTTAATATTAATCTGTGTTCTCTGTCAGTGTGTTAATATTACTGAGGACAGTGGGGGTGTTTTACACTTCACAGGGTTTATCTGACTGTGAGTCATGATGTACACAGTGTGTCAGTGAGTGTGTTAATATTAATCTGTGTTCTCTGTCAGTGTGTTAATATTACTGAGGACAGTGGGGGTGTTTTACACTTCGCAGGGTGTATCTGACTCTCGGTCATGATATACACAGTGTGTCAGTGAGTGTGTTAATATTAATCTGTGTTCTCTGTCAGTGTGTTGATATTCCTGAGGACAGTGGGGGTGTTTTACACTTCACAGGGTGTATCTGACTGTGGGTCATGATATACACAGTGTGTCAGTGAGTGTGTTAATATTAATCTGTGTTCTCTGTCAGTGTGTTAATATTGCTGAGGACAGTGGGGGTGTTTTACACTTCACAGGGTGTATCTGACTGTGGGTCATGATTTACACAGTGTGTCAGTGAGTGTGTTAATATTAATCTGTGTTCTCTGTCAGTGTGTTAATATTCCTGAGGACAGTGGGGGTGTTTTACACTTCACAGGGTGTATCTGACTGTGGGTCATGATGTACACAGTGTGTCAGTGAGTGTGTTAATATTAATCTGTGTTCTCTGTCAGTGTGTTAATATTACTGAGGACAGTGGGGGTGTTTTACACTTCACAGGGTGTATCTGACTGTGGGTCATGATATACACAGTGTGTCAGTGAGTGTGTTAATATTAATCTGTGTTCTCTGTCAGTGTGTTAATATTACTGAGGACAGTGGGGGTGTTTTACACTTCACAGGGTGTATCTAACTGTGGGTCATGATGTACACAGTGTGTCAGTTAGTGTGTTAATATTAATCTGTGTTCTCTGTCAGTGTGTTAATATTACTGAGGACAGTGGGGGTGTTTTACACTTCACAGGGTGTATCTGACTGTGGGTCATGATGTACACAGTGTGTCAGTTAGTGTGTTAATATTAATCTGTGTTCTCTGTCAGAGTGTTAATATTCCTGAGGACAGTGGGGGTGTTTTACCCTTCACAGGATGTATCTGACTGTGGGTCATGATATACACAGTGTGTCAGTGAGTGTGTTAATATTAATCTGTGATCTCTGTCAGTGTGTTAATATTCCTGAGGACAGTGGGGGTGTTTTACACTTCACAGGGTGTATCTGACTGTGGGTCATGATATACACAGTATGTCAGTGAGTGTGTTAATATTAATCTGTGTTCTCTGTCAGTGTGCTAATATTACTGAGGACAGTGGGGGTGTTTTACACTTCACAGGGTTTATCTGACTGTGAGTCATGATGTACACAGTGTGTCAGTGAGTGTGTTAATATTAATCTGTGTTCTCTGTCAGTGTGTTAATATTACTGAGGACAGTGGGGGTGTTTTACACTTAACAGGGTTTATCTGACTCTGGGTCATGATATACACAGTGTGTCAGTGAGTGTGTTAATATTAATCTGTGTTCTCTGTCAGTGTGTTAATATTCCTGAGGACAGTGGGGATGTTTTACACTTCACAGGGTGTATCTCACTGTGGGTCATGATAGACACAGTGTGTCAGTGAGTGTGTTAATATTAATCTGTGTTCTCTGTCAGTGTGTTAATATTCCTGAGGACAGTGGGGTGTTTTACACTTCACAGGGTGTATCTGACTGTGGGTCATGATATACACAGTGTGTCAGTGAGTGTGTTAATATTAATCTGTGTTCTCTGTCAGTGTGTTAATATTCCTGAGGACAGTGGGGTGTTTTACACTTCACAGGGTGTATCTGACTGTGGGTCATGATATACACAGTGTGTCAGTGAGAGTGTTAATATTAATCTGTGTTCTCTGTCAGTGTGTTAATATTGCTGAGGACAGTGGGGGTGTTTTACACTTCACAGGGTTTATCTGACTGTGAGTCATGATGTACACAGTGTGTCAGTGAGTGTGTTAATATTAATCTGTGTTCTCTGTCAGTGTGTTAATATTACTGAGGACAGTGGGGGTGTTTTACACTTCGCAGGGTGTATCTGACTCTCGGTCATGATATACACAGTGTGTCAGTGAGTGTGTTAATATTAATCTGTGTTCTCTGTCAGTGTGTTGATATTCCTGAGGACAGTGGGGTGTTTTACACTTCACAGGGTGTATCTGACTGTGGGTCATGATATACACAGTGTGTCAGTGAGTGTGTTAATATTAATCTGTGTTCTCTGTCAGTGTGTTAATATTCCTGAGGACAGTGGGGGTGTTTTACACTTCACAGGGTGTATCTGACTGTGGGTCATGATATACACAGTGTGTCAGTGAGTGTGTTAATATTAATCTGTGTTCTCTGTCAGTGTGTTAATATTCCTGAGGACAGTGGGGTGTTTTACACTTCACAGGGTGTATCTGACTGTGGGTCATGATATACACAGTGTGTCAGTGAGAGTGTTAATATTAATCTGTGTTCTCTGTCAGTGTGTTAATATTGCTGAGGACAGTGGGGGTGTTTTACACTTCACAGGGTTTATCTGACTGTGAGTCATGATGTACACAGTGTGTCAGTGAGTGTGTTAATATTAATCTGTGTTCTCTGTCAGTGTGTTAATATTACTGAGGGCAGTGGGGGTGTTTTACACTTCGCAGGGTGTATCTGACTCTCGGTCATGATATACACAGTGTGTCAGTGAGTGTGTTAATATTAATCTGTGTTCTCTGTCAGTGTGTTGATATTCCTGAGGACAGTGGGGTGTTTTACACTTCACAGGGTGTATCTTACTGTGGGTCATGATATACACAGTGTGTCAGTGAGTGTGTTAATATTAATCTGTGTTCTCTGTCAGTGTGTTAATATTGCTGAGGACAGTGGGGGTGTTTTACACTTAACAGGGTGTATCTGACTGTGGGTCATGATTTACACAGTGTGTCAGTGAGTGTGTTAATATTAATCTGTGTTCTCTGTCAGTGTGTTAATATTCCTGAGGACAGTGGGGGCGTTTTACACTTCACCGGGTGTATCTGACTGTGGGTCATGATATACACAGTGTGTCAGTGAGAGTGTTAATATTAATCTGTGTTCTCTGTCAGTGTGTTAATATTCCTGAGGACAGTGAGCATGTTTTACACTTCACAGGGTGTATCTGACTGTGGGTCATGATATACACAGTGTGTCTGTGAGTGTGTTAATATTAATCTGTGTTCTCTGTCAGTGTGTTAATATTACTGAGGACAGTGGGGATGTTTTACACTTCACAGGGTGTATCTGACTGTGGGTCATGATATACACAGTGTGTCAGTGAGTGTGTTAATATTAATCTGTGTCCTCTGTCAGTGTGTTAATATTACTGAGGACAGTGGGGGTGTTTTACACTTCACAGGGTTTATCTGACTGTGGGTCATGATATACACAGTGTGTCAGTGAGTGTGTTAATATTAATCTGTGTTCTCTGTCAGTGTGTTAATATTGCTGAGGACAGTGGGGGTGTTTTACACTTCACAGGGTGTATCTGACTGTGGGTCATGATATACACAGTGTGTCAGTGAGTGTGTTAATATTAATCTGTGTTCTCTGTCAGTGTGTTAATATTACTGAGGACAGTGGGGGTGTTTTACACTTCACAGGGTGTATCTGACTCTGGGTCATGATGTACACAGTGTGTCAGTGAGTGTGTTAATATTAATCTGTGTTCTCTGTCAGTGTGTTAATATTCCTGAGGACAGTGGGGGTGTTTTACCCTTCACAGGATGTATCTGACTGTGGGTCATGATATACACAGTGTGTCAGTGAGTGTGTTAATATTAATCTGTGTTCTCTGTCAGTGTGTTAATATTACTGAGGACAGTGGGGGTGTTTTACACTTCACAGGGTTTATCTGACTGTGAGTCATGATGTACACAGTGTGTCAGTGAGTGTGTTAATATTAATCTGTGTTCTCTGTCAGTGTGTTAATATTACTGAGGACAGTGGGGGTGTTTTACACTTCGCAGGGTGTATCTGACTCTCGGTCATGATATACACAGTGTGTCAGTGAGTGTGTTAATATTAATCTGTGTTCTCTGTCAGTGTGTTGATATTCCTGAGGACAGTGGGGGTGTTTTACACTTCACAGGGTGTATCTGACTGTGGGTCATGATATACACAGTGTGTCAGTGAGTGTGTTAATATTAATCTGTGTTCTCTGTCAGTGTGTTAATATTGCTGAGGACAGTGGGGGTGTTTTACACTTCACAGGGTGTATCTGACTGTGGGTCATGATTTACACAGTGTGTCAGTGAGTGTGTTAATATTAATCTGTGTTCTCTGTCAGTGTGTTAATATTCCTGAGGACAGTGGGGGTGTTTTACACTTCACAGGGTGTATCTGACTGTGGGTCATGATGTACACAGTGTGTCAGTGAGTGTGTTAATATTAATCTGTGTTCTCTGTCAGTGTGTTAATATTACTGAGGACAGTGGGGGTGTTTTACACTTCACAGGGTGTATCTGACTGTGGGTCATGATATACACAGTGTGTCAGTGAGTGTGTTAATATTAATCTGTGTTCTCTGTCAGTGTGTTAATATTACTGAGGACAGTGGGGGTGTTTTACACTTCACAGGGTGTATCTAACTGTGGGTCATGATGTACACAGTGTGTCAGTTAGTGTGTTAATATTAATCTGTGTTCTCTGTCAGTGTGTTAATATTACTGAGGACAGTGGGGGTGTTTTACACTTCACAGGGTGTATCTGACTGTGGGTCATGATGTACACAGTGTGTCAGTTAGTGTGTTAATATTAATCTGTGTTCTCTGTCAGAGTGTTAATATTACTGAGGACAGTGGGGGTGTTTTACACTTCACAGGGTGTATCTGACTGTGGGTCATGATATACACAGTGTGTCAGTGAGTGTGTTAATATTAATCTGTGTTCTCTGTCAGAGTGTTAATATTACTGAGGACAGTGGGGGTGTTTTACACTTCACAGGGTGTATCTGACTGTGGGTCATGATATACACAGTGTGTCAGTGAGTGTGTTAATATTAATCTGTGTTCTCTGTCAGTGTGTTAATATTACTGAGGACAGTGGGGGTGTTTTACACTTCACAGGGTTTATCTGACTGTGGGTCATGATGTACACAGTGTGTCAGTGAGTGTGTTAATATTAATCTGTGTTCTCTGTCAGTGTGTTAATATTCCTGAGGACAGTGGGGGTGTTTTACCCTTCACAGGATGTATCTGACTGTGGGTCATGATATACACAGTGTGTCAGTGAGTGTGTTAATATTAATCTGTGATCTCTGTCAGTGTGTTAATATTCCTGAGGACAGTGGGGGTGTTTTACACTTCACAGGGTGTATCTGACTGTGGGTCATGATATACACAGTATGTCAGTGAGTGTGTTAATATTAATCTGTGTTCTCTGTCAGTGTGCTAATATTACTGAGGACAGTGGGGGTGTTTTACACTTCACAGGGTTTATCTGACTGTGAGTCATGATGTACACAGTGTGTCAGTGAGTGTGTTAATATTAATCTGTGTTCTCTGTCAGTGTGTTAATATTACTGAGGACAGTGGGGGTGTTTTACACTTCACAGGGTGTATCTGACTCTGGGTCATGATATACACAGTGTGTCAGTGAGTGTGTTAATATTAATCTGTGTTCTCTGTCAGTGTGTTAATATTCCTGAGGACAGTGGGGATGTTTTACACTTCACAGGGTGTATCTCACTGTGGGTCATGATAGACACAGTGTGTCAGTGAGTGTGTTAATATTAATCTGTGTTCTCTGTCAGTGTGTTAATATTCCTGAGGACGGTGGGGTGTTTTACACTTCACAGGGTGTATCTGACTGTGGGTCATGATATACACAGTGTGTCAGTGAGTGTGTTAATATTAATCTGTGTTCTCTGTCAGTGTGTTAATATTCCTGAGGACAGTGGGGTGTTTTACACTTCACAGGGTGTATCTGACTGTGGGTCATGATATACACAGTGTGTCAGTGAGAGTGTTAATATTAATCTGTGTTCTCTGTCAGTGTGTTAATATTGCTGAGGACAGTGGGGGTGTTTTACACTTCACAGGGTTTATCTGACTGTGAGTCATGATGTACACAGTGTGTCAGTGAGTGTGTTAATATTAATCTGTGTTCTCTGTCAGTGTGTTAATATTACTGAGGACAGTGGGGGTGTTTTACACTTCGCAGGGTGTATCTGACTCTCGGTCATGATATACACAGTGTGTCAGTGAGTGTGTTAATATTAATCTGTGTTCTCTGTCAGTGTGTTGATATTCCTGAGGACAGTGGGGTGTTTTACACTTCACAGGGTGTATCTGACTGTGGGTCATGATATACACAGTGTGTCAGTGAGTGTGTTAATATTAATCTGTGTTCTCTGTCAGTGTGTTAATATTGCTGAGGACAGTGGGGGTGTTTTACACTTCACAGGGTGTATCTGACTGTGGGTCATGATTTACACAGTGTGTCAGTGAGTGTGTTAATATTAATCTGTGTTCTCTGTCAGTGTGTTAATAATCCTGAGGACAGTGGGGGTGTTTTACACTTCACAGGGTGTATCTGACTGTGGGTCATGATGTACACAGTGTGTCAGTGAGTGTGTTAATATTAATCTGTGTTCTCTGTCAGTGTGTTAATATTACTGAGGACAGTGGGGGTGTTTTACACTTCACAGGGTGTATCTGACTGTGGGTCATGATATACACAGTGTGTCAGTGAGTGTGTTAATATTAATCTGTGTTCTCTGTCAGTGTGTTAATATTACTGAGGACAGTGGGGGTGTTTTACACTTCACAGGGTGTATCTAACTGTGGGTCATGATGTACACAGTGTGTCAGTTAGTGTGTTAATATTAATCTGTGTTCTCTGTCAGTGTGTTAATATTACTGAGGACAGTGGGGGTGTTTTACACTTCACAGGGTGTATCTGACTGTGGGTCATGATGTACACAGTGTGTCAGTTAGTGTGTTAATATTAATCTGTGTTCTCTGTCAGAGTGTTAATATTACTGAGGACAGTGGGGGTGTTTTACACTTCACAGGGTGTATCTGACTGTGGGTCATGACATACACAGTGTGTCAGTGAGTGTGTTAATATTAATCTGTGTTCTCTGTCAGAGTGTTAATATTACTGAGGACAGTGGGGGTGTTTTACACTTCACAGGGTGTATCTGACTGTGGGTCATGATATACACAGTGTGTCAGTGAGTGTGTTAATATTAATCTGTGTTCTCTGTCAGTGTGTTAATATTACTGAGGACAGTGGGGGTGTTTTACACTTCACAGGGTGTATCTGACTGTGGGTCATGATATACACAGTGTGTCAGTGAGTGTCTTAATATTAATCTGTGTTCTCTGTCAGTGTGTTAATATTACTGAGGACAGTGAGCGTGTTTTTTACACTTCACAGGGTGTATCTGACTGTGGGTCATGATATACACAGTGTGTCAGTGAGTGTGTTAATATTAATCTGTGTTCTCTGTCAGTGTGTTAATATTACTGAGGACAGTGGGGGTGTTTTACACTGCACAGGGTGTATCTGACTGTGGGTCATGATATACACAGTGTGTCAGTGAGTGTGTTAATATTAATCTGTGTTCTGTGTCAGGTGTTAATATTACCGAGGACAGTGGGGTGTTTTACACTTCACAGGGTGTATCTGACTGTGGGTCATGATATACACAGTGTGTCAGTGAGTGTGTTAATATTAATCTGTGTTCTCTGTCAGTGTGTTAATATTCCTGAGGACAGTGGGGGTGTTTTACACTTCACAGGGTGTATCTGACTGTGGGTCATGATGTACACAGTGTGTCAGTGAGTGTGTTAATATTAATCTGTGTTCTCTGTCAGTGTGTTAATATTACTGAGGACAGTGGGGGTGTTTTACACTTCACAGGGTGTATCTGACTGTGGGTCATGATGTACACAGTGTGTCAGTGAGTGTGTTAATATTAATCTGTGTTCTCTGTCAGTGTGGTAATATTCCTGAGGACAGTGGGGGTGTTTTACACTTCACAGAGTGTATCTGACTGTGGGTCATGATATACACAGTGTGTCAGTGAGTGTGTTAATATTAATCTGTGTTCTCTGTCAGGTGTTAATATTACCGAGGACAGTGGGGTGTTTTACACTTCACAGGGTGTATCTGACTGTGGGTCATGATATACACAGTGTGTCAGTGAGTGTGTTAATATTAATCTGTGTTCTCTGTCAGTGTGTTAATATTCCTGAGGACAGTGGGGGTGTTTTACACTTCACAGGGTGTATCTGACTGTGGGTCATGATATACTCAGTGTGTCAGTGAGTGTGTTAATATTAATCTGTGTTCTCTGTCAGTGTGTTAATATTCCTGAGGACAGTGGGGGTGTTTTACACTTCACAGGGTGTATCTGACTGTGGGTCATGATGTACACAGTGTGTCAGTGAGTCTGTTAATATTAATCTGTGTTCTCTGTCAGTGTGTTAATATTCCTGAGGACAGTGGGGGTGTTTTACACTGCACAGGGTGTATCTGACTGTGGGTCATGATATACACAGTGTGTCAGTGAGTGTGTTAATATTAATCTGTGTTCTGTGTCAGGTGATAATATTACCGAGGACAGTGGGGTGTTTTACACTTCACAGGGTGTATCTGACTGTGGGTCATGATATACACAGTGTGTCAGTGAGTGTGTTAATATTAATCTGTGTTCTCTGTCATTGTGTTAATATTCCTGAGGACAGTGGGGGTGTTTTACACTTCACAGGGTGTATCTGACTGTGGGTCATGATGTACACAGTGTGTCAGTGAGTGTGTTAATATTAATCTGTGTTCTCTGTCAGTGTGTTAATATTACTGAGGACAGTGGGGGTGTTTTACACTTCACAGGGTGTATCTGACTGTGGGTCATGATGTACACAGTGTGTCAGTGAGTGTGTTAATATTAATCTGTGTTCTCTGTCAGTGTGGTAATATTCCTGAGGACAGTGGGGGTGTTTTACACTTCACAGAGTGTATCTGACTGTGGGTCATGATATACACAGTGTGTCAGTGAGTGTGTTAATATTAATCTGTGTTCTCTGTCAGGTGTTAATATTACCGAGGACAGTGGGGTGTTTTACACTTCACAGGGTGTATCTGACTGTGGGTCATGATATACACAGTGTGTCAGTGAGTGTGTTAATATTAATCTGTGTTCTCTGTCAGTGTGTTAATATTCCTGAGGACAGTGGGGGTGTTTTACACTTCACAGGGTGTATCTGACTGTGGGTCATGATATACTCAGTGTGTCAGTTAGTGTGTTAATATTAATCTGTGTTCTCTGTCAGTGTGTTAATGTTCCTGAGGACAGTGGGGGTGTTTTACACTTCACAGGGTGTATCTGACTGTGGGTCATGATGTACACAGTGTGTCAGTGAGTCTGTTAATATTAATCTGTGTTCTCTGTCAGTGTGTTAATATTCCTGAGGACAGTGGGGGTGTTTTACACTTCACAGGGTGTATCTGACTGTGGGTCATGATATAAACAGTGTGTCAGTGAGTGTGTTAATATTAATCTGTGTTCTCTGTCAGTGTGTTAATATTACTGAGGACAGTGGGGATGTTTTACACTTCACAGGGTGTATCTGACTGTGGGTCATGATGTACACAGTGTGTCAGTGAGTGTGTTAATATTAATCTGTGTTCTCTGTCAGTGTGTTAATATTCCTGAGGACAGTGGGGGTGTTTTACACTTCACAGGGTGTATCTGACTGTGGGTCATGATATACACAGTTTGTCAGTGAGTGTGTTAATATTAATCTGTGTTCTCTGTCAGTGTGTTAATATTACTGAGGACAGTGGGGTGTTTTACACTTCACAGGGTGTATCTGACTGTGGGTCATGATATACACAGTGTGTCAGTGAGTGTGTTAATATTAATCTGTGTTCTCTGTCAGTGTGTTAATATTCCTGAGGACAGTGGGGGTGTTTTACAATTCACAGGGTGTATCTGACTGTGGGTCATGATATACACAGTGTGTCAGTGAGTGTGTTAATATTAATCTGTGTTCTCTGTCAGTGTGTTAATATTCCTGAGGACAGTGGGGATGTTTTACACTTCAAAGGGTGTATCTGAATGTGGGTCATGATATACACAGTGTGTCAGTGAGTGTGTAAATATTAATCTGTGTTCTCTGTCAGTGTGTTAATATTCTTGAGGACAGTGGGGGTGTTTTACACTTCACAGGGTGTATCTGGCTGTGGGTCATGATATACACAGTGTGTCAGTGAGTGTGTTAATATTAATCTGTGTTCTCTGTCAGTGTGTTAATATTACTGAGGACAGCGGGGGTGTTTTACACTTCACAGGGTGTATCTGACTGTGGGTCATGATGTACACAGTGTGTCAGTGAGTGTGTTAATATTAATCTGTGTTCTCTGTCAGTGTGTTAATATTACTGAGGACAGTGGGGGTGTTTTACACTTCACAGGGTGTATCTGACTGTGGGTCATGATATACACAGTGTGTCAGTGAGTGTGTTAATATTAATCTGTGTTCTCTGTCAGTGCGTTAATATTACTGAGGACAGTGGGGGTGTTTTACACTTCACAGGGTGTATCTGACTGTGGGTCATGATATACACAGTGTGTCAGTGAGTGTGTTAATATTAATCTGTGTTCTCTGTCAGTGTGTTAATATTACTGAGGACAGTGGGGGTGTTTTACACTTCACCGGGTGTATCTGACTGTGGGTCATGGTGTACACAGTGTGTCAGTGAGTGTGTTAATATTAATCTGTGTTCTCTGTCAGTGTGTTAATATTACTGAGGACAGTGGGGGTGTTTTACACTTCACAGAGTGTATCTGACTGTGGGTCATGATATACACAGTGTGTCAGTGAGTGTGTTAATATTAATCTGTGTTCTCTGTCAGTGTGTTAATATTCCTGAGGACAGTGGGGGTGTTTTACACTTCACAGGGTGTATCTGACTGTGGGTCATGATATACACAGTGTGTCAGTGAGTGTGTTAATATTAATCTGTGTTCTCTGTCAGTGTGTTAATATTACTGAGGACAGTGGGGGTGTATTACACTTCACAGGGTGTATCTGACTATGGGTCATGATATACACAGTGTGTCAGTGAGTGTGTTAATATTAATCTGTGTTCTCTGTCAGTGTGTTAATATTCCTGAGGACAGTGGGGGTGTTTTACACTTCACAGGGTGTATCTGACTGTGGGTCATGATATACACAGTGTGTCAGTGAGTGTGTTAATATTAATCTGTGTTCTCTGTCAGTGTGTTAATATTACTGAGGACAGTGGGGGTGTTTTACACTTCACAGGGTGTATCTGACTGTGGGTCATGATATACACAGTGTGTCAGTGAGTGTGTTAATATTAATCTGTGTTCTCTGTCAGTGTGTTAATATTCCTGAGGACAGTGGGGGTGTTTTACACTTCACAGGGTGTATCTGACTGTGGGTCATGATGTACACAGTGTGTCAGTGAGTGTGTTAATATTAATCTGTGTTCTCTGTCAGTGTGTTAATATGACTGAGGACAGTGGGGGTGTTTTACACTTCACAGGGTTTATCTGACTGTGGGTCATGATGTACACAGTGTGTCAGTGAGTGTGTTAATATTAATCTGTGTTCTCTGTCAGGTGTTAATATTACTGAGGACAGTGGGTGTGTTTTACACTTCACAGGGTGTATCTGACTGTGGGTCATGATACACACAGTGTGTCAGTGAGTGTGTTAATATTAATCTGTGTACTCTGTCAGTGTGTTAATATTACTGAGGACAGTGGGGGTGTTTTACACTTCACAGGGTTTATCTGACTGTGGGTCATGATGTACACAGTGTGTCAGTGAGTGTGTTAATATTAATCTGTGTTCTCTGTCAGTGTGTTAATATTACTGAGGACAGTGGGGGTGTTTTACACTTCACAGGGTTTATCTGACTGTGAGTCATGATATACACAGTGTGTCAGTGAGTGTGTTAATATTAATCTGTGTTCTCTGTCAGTGTGTTAATATTACTGAGGACAGTGGGGGTGTTTTACACTTCACAGGGTGTATCTGACTCTGGGTCATGATATACACAGTGTGTCAGTGAGTGTGTTAATATTAATCTGTGTTCTCTGTCAGTGTGTTAATATTCCTGAGGACAGTGGGGATGTTTTACACTTCACAGGGTGTATCTCACTGTGGGTCATGATAGACACAGTGTGTCAGTGAGTGTGTTAATATTAATCTGTGTTCTCTGTCAGTGTGTTAATATTCCTGAGGACAGTGGGGTGTTTTACACTTCACAGGGTGTATCTGACTGTGGGTCATGATATACACAGTGTGTCAGTGAGTGTGTTAATATTAATCTGTGTTCTCTGTCAGTGTGTTAATATTCCTGAGGACAGTGGGGTGTTTTACACTTCACAGGGTGTATCTGACTGTGGGTCATGATATACACAGTGTGTCAGTGAGAGTGTTAATATTAATCTGTGTTCTCTGTCAGTGTGTTAATATTGCTGAGGACAGTGGGGGTGTTTTACACTTCACAGGGTTTATCTGACTGTGAGTCATGATGTACACAGTGTGTCAGTGAGTGTGTTAATATTAATCTGTGTTCTCTGTCAGTGTGTTAATATTACTGAGGACAGTGGGGGTGTTTTACACTTCGCAGGGTGTATCTGACTCTCGGTCATGATATACACAGTGTGTCAGTGAGTGTGTTAATATTAATCTGTGTTCTCTGTCAGAGTGTTAATATTACTGCGGACAGTGGGGGTGTTTTACACTTCACAGGGTGTATCTGACTGTGGGTCATGATGTACACAGTGTGTCAGTGAGTGTGTTAATATTAATCTGTGTTCTCTGTCAGTGTGTTAATATTACTGAGGACAGTGGGGGTGTTTTACACTTCACAGGGTGTATCTGACTGTGGGTCATGATGTACACAGTGTGTCAGTGATTGTGTTAATATTAATCTGTGTTCTCTGTCAGTGTGTTAATATTACTGAGGACAGTGGGGGTGTTTTACACTTCACAGGGTGTATCTGACTGTGGGTCATGATATACACAGTGTGTCAGTGAGTGTGTTAATATTAATCTGTGTTCTCTGTCAGTGTGTTAATATTACTGAGGACAGTGGGGGTGTTTTACACTTCACAGGGTGTATCTAACTGTGGGTCATGATGTACACAGTGTGTCAGTTAGTGTGTTAATATTAATCTGTGTTCTCTGTCAGTGTGTTAATATTACTGAGGACAGTGGGGGTGTTTTACACTTCACAGGGTGTATCTGACTGTGGGTCATGATATACACAGTGTGTCAGTTAGTGTGTTAATATTAATCTGTGTTCTCTGTCAGAGTGTTAATATTACTGAGGACAGTGGGGGTGTTTTACACTTCACAGGGTGTATCTGACTGTGGGTCATGATATACACAGTGTGTCAGTGAGTGTGTTAATATTAATCTGTGTTCTCTGTCAGAGTGTTAATATTACTGAGGACAGTGGGGGTGTTTTACACTTCACAGGGTGTATCTGACTGTGGGTCATGATATACACAGTGTGTCAGTGAGTGTGTTAATATTAATCTGTGTTCTCTGTCAGTGTGTTAATATTACTGAGGACAGTGGGGGTGTTTTACACTTCACAGGGTGTATCTGACTGTGGGTCATGATATACACAGTGTGTCAGTGAGTGTCTTAATATTATTCTGTGTTCTCTGTCAGTGTGTTAATATTACTGAGGACAGTGAGCGTGTTTTTTACACTTCACAGGGTGTATCTGACTGTGGGTCATGATATACACAGTGTGTCAGTGAGTGTGTTAATATTAATCTGTGTTCTCTGTCAGTGTGTTAATATTACTGAGGACAGTGGGGGTGTTTTACACTGCACAGGGTGTATCTGACTGTGGGTCATGATATACACAGTGTGTCAGTGAGTGTGTTAATATTAATCTGTGTTCTGTGTCAGGTGTTAATATTACCGAGGACAGTGGGGTGTTTTACACTTCACAGGGTGTATCTGACTGTGGGTCATGATATACACAGTGTGTCAGTGAGTGTGTTAATATTAATCTGTGTTCTCTGTCAGTGTGTTAATATTCCTGAGGACAGTGGGAGTGTTTTACACTTCACAGGGTGTATCTGACTGTGGGTCATGATGTACACAGTGTGTCAGTGAGTGTGTTAATATTAATCTGTGTTCTCTGTCAGTGTGTTAATATTACTGAGGACAGTGGGGGTGTTTTACACTTCACAGGGTGTATCTGACTGTGGGTCATGATGTACACAGTGTGTCAGTGAGTGTGTTAATATTAATCTGTGTTCTCTGTCAGTGTGTTAATATTCCTGAGGACAGTGGGGGTGTTTTACACTTCACAGAGTGTATCTGACTGTGGGTCATGATATACACAGTGTGTCAGTGAGTGTGTTAATATTAATCTGTGTTCTCTGTCAGGTGTTAATAATACCGAGGACAGTGGGGTGTTTTACACTTCACAGGGTGTATCTGACTGTGGGTCATGATATACACAGTGTGTCAGTGAGTGTGTTAATATTAATCTGTGTTCTCTGTCAGTGTGTTAATATTCCTGAGGACAGTGGGGGTGTTTTACACTTCACAGGGTGTATCTGACTGTGGGTCATGATATACACAGTGTGTCAGTGAGTGTGTTAATATTAATCTGTGTTCTCTGTCAGTGTGTTAATATTCCTGAGGACAGTGGGGGTGTTTTACACTTCACAGGGTGTATCTGACTGTGGGTCATGATGTACACAGTGTGTCAGTGAGTGTGTTAATATTAATCTGTGTTCTCTGTCAGTGTGTTAATATTCCTGAGGACAGTGGGGGTGTTTTACACTTCACAGGGTGTATCTGACTGTGGGTCATGATATACACAGTGTGTCAGTGAGTGTGTTAATATTAATCTGTGTTCTCTGTCAGGTGTTAATAATACCGAGGACAGTGGGGTGTTTTACACTTCACAGGGTGTATCTGACTGTGGGTCATGATATACACAGTGTGTCAGTGAGTGTGTTAATATTAATCTGTGTTCTCTGTCAGTGTGTTAATATTCCTGAGGACAGTGGGGGTGTTTTACACTTCACAGGGTGTATCTGACTGTGGGTCATGATATACACAGTGTGTCAGTGAGTGTGTTAATATTAATCTGTGTTCTCTGTCAGTGTGTTAATATTCCTGAGGACAGTGGGGGTGTTTTACACTTCACAGGGTGTATCTGACTGTGGGTCATGATGTACACAGTGTGTCAGTGAGTGTGTTAATATTAATCTGTGTTCTCTGTCAGTGTGTTAATATTCCTGAGGACAGTGGGGGTGTTTTACACTTCACAGAGTGTATCTGACTGTGGGTCATGATATACACAGTGTGTCAGTGAGTGTGTTAATATTAATCTGTGTTCTCTGTCAGGTGTTAATAATACCGAGGACAGTGGGGTGTTTTACACTTCACAGGGTGTATCTGACTGTGGGTCATGATATACACAGTGTGTCAGTGAGTGTGTTAATATTAATCTGTGTTCTCTGTCAGTGTGTTAATATTCCTGAGGACAGTGGGGGTGTTTTACACTTCACAGGGTGTATCTGACTGTGGGTCATGATATACACAGTGTGTCAGTGAGTGTGTTAATATTAATCTGTGTTCTCTGTCAGTGTGTTAATATTCCTGAGGACAGTGGGGGTGTTTTACACTTCACAGGGTGTATCTGACTGTGGGTCATGATGTACACAGTGTGTCAGTGAGTGTGTTAATATTAATCTGTGTTCTCTGTCAGTGTGTTAATATTCCTGAGGACAGTGGGGGTGTTTTACACTTCACAGGGTGTATCTGACTGTGGGTCATGATATACACAGTGTGTCAGTGAGTGTGTTAATATTAATCTGTGTTCTCTGTCAGTGTGTTAATATTACTGAGGACAGTGGGGGTGTTTTACACTTCACAGGGTGTATCTGACTGTGGGTCATGATGTACACAGTGTGTCAGTGAGTGTGTTAATATTAATCTGTGTTCTCTGTCAGTGTGTTAATATTCCTGAGGACAGTGGGGGTGTTTTACACTTCACAGGGTGTATCTGACTGTGGGTCATGATATACACAGTGTGTCAGTGAGTGTGTTAATATTAATCTGTGTTCTCTGTCAGTGTGTTAATATTACTGAGGACAGTGGGGTGTTTTACACTTCACAGGGTGTATCTGACTGTGGGTCATGATATACACAGTGTGTCAGTGAGTGTGTTAATATTAATCTGTGTTCTCTGTCAGTGTGTTAATATTCCTGAGGACAGTGGGGGTGTTTTACACTTCACAGGGTGTATCTGACTGTGGGTCATGATATACACAGTGTGTCAGTGAGTGTGTTAATATTAATCTGTGTTCTCTGTCAGTGTGTTAATATTCCTGAGGACAGTGGGGATGTTTTACACTTCACAGGGTGTATCTGAATGTGGGTCATGATATACACAGTGTGTCAGTGAGTGTGTAAATATTAATCTGTGTTCTCTGTCAGTGTGTTAATATTCTTGAGGACAGTGGGGGTGTTTTACACTTCACAGGGTGTATCTGGCTGTGGGTCATGATATACACAGTGTGTCAGTGAGTGTGTTAATATTAATCTGTGTTCTCTGTCAGTGTGTTAATATTACTGAGGACAGCGGGGGTGTTTTACACTTCACAGGGTGTATCTGACTGTGGGTCATGATGTACACAGTGTGTCAGTGAGTGTGTTAATATTAATCTGTGTTCTCTGTCAGTGTGTTAATATTACTGAGGACAGTGGGGGTGTTTTACACTTCACAGGGTGTATCTGACTGTGGGTCATGATATACACAGTGTGTCAGTGAGTGTGTTAATATTAATCTGTGTTCTCTGTCAGTGTGTTAATATTACTGAGGACAGTGGGGGTGTTTTACACTTCACAGGGTGTATCTGACTGTGGGTCATGATATACACAGTGTGTCAGTGAGTGTGTTAATATTAATCTGTGTTCTCTGTCAGTGTGTTAATATTACTGAGGACAGTGGGGGTGTTATACACTTCACAGGGTGTATCTGACTGTGGGTCATGATGTACACAGCGTGTCAGTGAGTGTGTTAATATTAATCTGTGTTCTCTGTCAGTGTGTTAATATTACTAAGGACAGTGGGGGTGTTTTACACTTCACAGGGTGTATCTGACTGTGGGTCATGATATACACAGTGTGTCAGTGAGAGTGTTAATATTAATCTGTGTTCTCTGTCAGTGTGTTAATATTACTGAGGACAGTGGGGGTGTTTTACACTTCACCGGGTGTATCTGACTGTGGGTCATGGTGTACACAGTGTGTCAGTGAGTGTGTTAATATTAATCTGAGTTCTCTGTCAGTGTGTTAATATTACTGAGGACAGTGGGGGTGTTTTACACTTCACAGAGTGTATCTGACTGTGGGTCATGATATACACAGTGTGTCAGTGAGTGTGTTAATATTAATCTGTGTTCTCTGTCAGTGTGTTAATATTCCTGAGGACAGTGGGGGTGTTTTACACTTCACAGGGTGTATCTGACTGTGGGTCATGATATACACAGTGTGTCAGTGAGTGTGTTAATATTAATCTGTGTTCTCTGTCAGTGTGTTAATATTACTGAGGACAGTGGGGGTGTTTTACACTTCACAGGGTGTATCTGACTGTGGGTCATGATATACACAGTGTGTCAGTGAGTGTGTTAATATTAATCAGTGTTCTCTGTCAATGTGTTAATATTCCTGAGGACAGTGGGGGTGTTTTACACTTCACAGGGTGTATCTGACTGTGGGTCATGATATACACTGTGTGTCAGTGAGTGTGTTAATATTAATCTGTGTTCTCTGTCAGTGTGTTAATATTACTGAGGACATTGGGGATGTTTTACACTTCACAGGGTGTATCTGACTGTGGGTCATGATATACACAGTGTGTCAGTGAGTGTGTTAATATTAATCTGTGTTCTCTGTCAGTGTGTTAATATTCCTGAGGACAGTGGGGGTGTTTTACACTTCACAGGGTGTATCTGACTGTGGGTCATGATGTACACAGTGTGTCAGTGAGTGTGTTAATATTAATCTGTGTTCTCTGTCAGTGTGTTAATATTACTGAGGACAGTGGGGGTGTTTTACACTTCACAGGGTTTATCTGACTGTGGGTCATGATGTACACAGTGTGTCAGTGAGTGTGTTAATATTAATCTGTGTTCTCTGTCAGGTGTTAATATTACTGAGGACAGTGGGTGTGTTTTACACTTCACATGGTGTATCTGACTGTGGGTCATGATACACACAGTGTGTCAGTGAATGTGTTAATATTAATCTGTGTACTCTGTCAGTGTGTTAATATTACTGAGGACAGTGGGGGTGTTTTACACTTCACAGGGTTTATCTGACTGTGGGTCATGATGTACACAGTGTGTCAGTGAGTGTGTTAATATTAATCTGTGTTCTCTGTCAGTGTGTTAATATTCCTGAGGACTGTGGGGGTGTTTTACACTTCACAGGGTGTATCTGACTGTGGGTCATGATATACACAGTGTGTCAGTGAGTGTGTTAATATTAATCTGTGTTCACTGTCAGTGTGTTAATATTCCTGAGGACTGTGGGGGTGTTTTACACTTCACAGGGTGTATCTGACTGTGGGTCATGATATACACAGTGTGTCAGTGAGTGTGTTAATATTAATCTGTGTTATCTGTCAGTGTGTTAATATTACTGAGGACAGTGGGGTGTTTTACACTTCACAGGGTGTATCTGACTGTGGGTCATGATATACACAGTGTGTCAGTGAGTGTGTTAATATTAATCTGTGTTCTCTGTCAGTGTGTTAATATTACTGAGGACAGTGGGGGAGTTTTACACTTCACAGGGTGTATCTGACTGTGGGTCATGATATACACAGTGTGTCAGTGAGTGTGTTAATATTAATCTGTGTTCTCTGTCAGTGTGTTAATATTCCTGAGGACTGTGGGGGTGTTTTACACTTCACAGGGTGTATCTGACTGTGGGTCATGATATACACAGTGTGTCAGTGAGTGTGTTAATATTAATCTGTGTTATCTGTCAGTGTGTTAATATTACTGAGGACAGTGGGGTGTTTTACACTTCACAGGGTGTATCTGACTGTGGGTCATGATATACACAGTGTGTCAGTGAGTGTGTTAATATTAATCTGTGTTCTCTGTCAGTGTGTTAATATTCCTGAGGACAGTGGGGGTGTTTTACACTTCACAGGGTGTATCTGACTGTGGGTCATGATATACACAGTGTGTCAGTGAGTGTGTTAATATTAATCTGTGTTCTCTGTCAGTTTGATAATATTGCTGACGACAGTGGGGGTGTTTTACACTTCACAGGGTGTATCTGACTGTGGGTCATGATATACACAGTGTGTCAGTGAGTGTGTTAATATTAATCTGTGTTCTCTGTCAGTGTGTTAATATTACTGAGGACAGTGGGGGTGTTTTACACTTCACAGGGTGTATCTGACTGTGGGTCATGATATACACAGTGTGTCAGTGAGTGTGTTAATATTAATCTGTGTTCTCTGTCAGTGTGTTAATATTCCTGAGGACTGTGGGGGTGTTTTACACTTCACAGGGTGTATCTGACTGTGGGTCATGATATACACAGTGTGTCAGTGAGTGTGTTAATATTAATCTGTGTTATCTGTCAGTGTGTTAATATTACTGAGGACAGTGGGGTGTTTTACACTTCACAGGGTGTATCTGACTGTGGGTCATGATATACACAGTGTGTCAGTGAGTGTGTTAATATTAATCTGTGTTCTCTGTCAGTGTGTTAATATTCCTGAGGACAGTGGGGGTGTTTTACACTTCACAGGGTGTATCTGACTGTGGGTCATGATATACACAGTGTGTCAGTGAGTGTGTTAATATTAATCTGTGTTCTCTGTCAGTGTGTTAATATTCCTGAGGACAGTGGGGATGTTTTACACTTCACAGGGTGTATCTGAATGTGGGTCATGATATACACAGTGTGTCAGTGAGTGTGTTAATATTAATCTGTGTTCTCTGTCAGTGTGTTAATATTACTGAGGACAGCGGGGGTGTTTTACACTTCACAGGGTGTATCTGACTGTGGGTCATGATGTACACAGTGTGTCAGTGAGTGTGTTAATATTAATCTGTGTTCTCTGTCAGTGTGTTAATATTACTGAGGACAGTGGGGGTGTTTTACACTTCACAGGGTGTATCTGACTGTGGGTCATGATATACACAGTGTGTCAGTGAGTGTGTTAATATTAATCTGTGTTCTCTGTCAGTGTGTTAATATTACTGAGGACAGTGGGGGTGTTTTACACTTCACAGGGTGTATCTGACTGTGGGTCATGATATACACAGTGTGTCAGTGAGTGTGTTAATATTAATCTGTGTTCTCTGTCAGTGTGTTAATAATACTGAGGACAGTGGGGGTGTTTTACACTTCACAGGGTGTATCTGACTGTGGGTCATGATGTACACAGTGTGTCAGTGAGTGTGTTAATATTAATCTGTCTTCTATGTCTGTGTGTTAATATTACTGAGGACAGTGGGGGTGTTTTACACTTCACAGGGTGTATCTGACTGTGGGTCATGATATACACAGTGTGTCAGTGAGTGTGTTAATATTAATCTGTGTTCTCTGTCAGTGTGTTAATATTACTGAGGACAGTGGGGGTGTTTTACACTTCACCGGGTGTATCTGACTGTGGGTCATGGTGTACACAGTGTGTCAGTGAGTGTGTTAATATTAATCTGTGTTCTCTGTCAGTGTGTTAATATTACTGAGGACAGTGGGGGTGTTTTACACTTCACAGAGTGTATCTGACTGTGGGTCATGATATACACAGTGTGTCAGTGAGTGTGTTAATATTAATCTGTGTTCTCTGTCAGTGTGTTAATATTCCTGAGGACAGTGGGGGTGTTTTACACTTCACAGGGTGTATCTGACTGTGGGTCATGATATACACAGTGTGTCAGTGAGTGTGTTAATATTAATCTGTGTTCTCTGTCAGTGTGTTAATATTACTGAGGACAGTGGGGGTGTTTTACACTTCACAGGGTGTATCTGACTGTGGGTCATGATATACACAGTGTGTCAGTGAGTGTGTTAATATTAATCTGTGTTCTCTGTCAGTGTGTTAATATTCCTGAGGACAGTGGGGGTGTTTTACACTTCACAGGGTGTATCTGACTGTGGGTCATGATATACACAGTGTGTCAGTGAGTGTGTTAATATTAATCTGTGTTCTCTGTCAGTGTGTTAATATTACTGAGGACAGTGGGGGTGTTTTACACTTCACAGGGTGTATCTGACTGTGGGTCATGATATACACAGTGTGTCAGTGAGTGTGTTAATATTAATCTGTGTTCTCTGTCAGTGTGTTAATATTCCTGAGGACAGTGGGGGTGTTTTACACTTCACAGGGTGTATCTGACTGTGGGTCATGATGTACACAGTGTGTCAGTGAGTGTGTTAATATTAATCTGTGTTCTCTGTCAGTGTGTTAATATTACTGAGGACAGTGGGGGTGTTTTACACTTCACAGGGTTTATCTGACTGTGGGTCATGATGTACACAGTGTGTCAGTGAGTGTGTTAATATTAATCTGTGTTCTCTGTCAGGTGTTAATATTACTGAGGACAGTGGGTGTGTTTTACACTTCACATGGTGTATCTGACTGTGGGTCATGATACACACAGTGTGTCAGTGAGTGTGTTAATATTAATCTGTGTACTCTGTCAGAGTGTTAATATTACTGAGGACAGTGGGGGTGTTTTACACTTCACAGGGTTTATCTGACTGTGGGTCATGATGTACACAGTGTGTCAGTGAGTGTGTTAATATTAATCTGTGTTCTCTGTCAGTGTGTTAATATTACTGAGGACAGTGGGGGTGTTTTACACTTCACAGGGTTTATCTGACTGTGAGTCATGATATACACAGTGTGTCAGTGAGTGTGTTAATATTAATCTGTGTTCTCTGTCAGTGTGTTAATATTACTGAGGACAGTGGGGGTGCTTTACACTTCACAGGGTGTATCTGACTGTGGGTCATTATATACACAGTGTGTCAGTGAGTGTGTTAATAATAATCTGTGTTCTCTGTCAGTGTGTTAATATTACTGAGGACAGTGGGGGTGTTTTACACTTCACAGGGTGTATCTGACTGTGGGTCATGATATACACAGTGTGTCAGTGAGTGTGTTAATATTAATCTGTGTTCTCTGTCAGTGTGTTAATATTACTGAGGACAGTGGGGGAGTTTTACACTTCACAGGGTTTATCTGACTGTGGGTCATGATGTACACAGTGTGTCAGTGAGTGTGTTAATATTAATCTGTGTTCTCTGTCAGGTGTTAATATTACTGAGGACAGTGGGTGCGTTTTACACTTCACATGGTGTATCTGACTGTGGGTCATGATACACACAGTGTGTCAGTGAGTGTGTTAATATTAATCTGTGTACTCTGTCAGTGTGTTAATATTACTGAGGACAGTGGGGGTGTTTTACACTTCACAGGGTGTATCTGACTGTGGGTCATGATGTACACAGTGTGTCAGTGAGCGTGTTAATATTAATCTGTGTTCTCTGTCAATGTGTTAATATTACTGAGGACAGTGGGGGTGTTTTACACTTCACCGGGTGTATCTGACTGTGGGTCATGATGTGCACAGTGTGTCAGTGAGTGTGTTAATATTAATCTGTGTTCTCCGTCAATGTGCTAATATTCCTGAGGACAGTGCGGGGTTTTTACACTTCACAGGGTTTATCTGACTGTGGGTCATGATGTACACAGTGTGTCAGTGAGTGTGTTAATATTAATCTGTGTTCTCTGTCAGTGTGTTAATATTACTGAGGACAGTGGGGGTGTTTTACACTTCACAGGGTTTATCTGACTGTGAGTCATGATATACACAGTGTGTCAGTGAGTGTGTTAATATTAATCTGTGTTCTCTGTCAGTGTGTTAATATTACTGAGGACAGTGGGGGTGTTTTACACTTCACAGGGTTTATCTGACTGTGGATCATGATATACACAGTGTGTCAGTGAGTGTGTTAATATTACTCTGTGTTCTCTGTCAGTGTGTTCATATTACTGAGGACAGTGGGGGTGTTTTACACTTCACAGGGTGTATCTGACTGTGAGTCATGATATACACAGTGTGTCAGTGAGTGTGTTAATATTAATCTGTGTTCTCTGTCAGTGTGTTAATATTACTGAGGACAGTGGGGGTGTTTTACACTTCACAGGGTGTATCTGACTGCGGGTCATGATATACACAGTGTGTCAGTGAGTGTGTTAATATTAATCTGTGTTCTCCGTCAGTGTGCTAATATTACTCAGGACAGTGGGGGTGTTTTACACTTCACAGGGTGTATCTGACTGTGGGTCATGATATACACAGTGTGTCAGTGAGTGTGTTAATATTAATCTGTGTTCTCTGTCAGTGTGTTAATATTACTGAGGACAGTGGGGGTGTTTTACACTTCACAGGGTGTATCTGACTGTGGGTCATGATATACACAGTGTGTCAGTGAGTGTGTTAATATTAATCTGTGTTCTCTGTCAGTGTGTTAATATTCCTGAGGACTGTGGGGGTGTTTTACACTTCACAGGGTGTATCTGACTATGGGTCATGATATACACAGTGTGTCAGTGAGTGTGTTAATATTAATCTGTGTTCTCTGTCAGTGTGTTAATATTCCTGAGGACAGTGGGGGTGTTTTACACTTCACAGGGTGTATCTGACTGTGGGTCATGATATACACAGTGTGTCAGTGAATGTGTTAATATTAATCTGTGTTCTCTGTCAGTGTCTTAATATTCCTGAGGACAGTGGGGGTGTTTTACACTTCACAGGGTGTATCTGACTGTGGGTCATGATGTACACAGTGTGTCAGTGAGTGTGTTAATATTAATCTGTGTTCTCTGTCAGTGTGTTAATATTACTGAGGACAGTGGGGGTGTTTTACACTTCACAGGGTTTATCTGACTGTGAGTCATGATATACACAGTGTGTCAGTGAGTGTGTTAATATTAATCTGTGTTCTCTGTCAGTGTGTTAATATTACTGAGGACAGTGGGCGTGTTTTACACTTCACAGGGTTTATCTGACTGTGGGTCATGATGTACACAGTGTGTCAGTGAGTGTGTTAATATTAATCTGTGTTCTCTGTCAGTGTGTGAATATTCCTGAGGACAGTGGGGGTGTTTTACACTTCACAGGGTGTATCTGACTGTGGGTCATGATATACACAGTGTGTCAGTGAGTGTGTTAATATTAATCTGTGTTCTCTGTCAGTGTGTTAATATTACTGAGGACAGTGGGGGTGTTTTACACTTCACAGGGTGTATCTGACTGTGGGTCATGATATACACAGTGTGTCAGTGAGTGTGTTAATATTAATCTGTGTTCTCTGTCAGTGTTTTAATATTACTGAGGACAGTGGGGGTGTTGTACACTTAACAGGGTTTATCTGACTGTGGGTCATGATATACACAGTGTGTCAGTGAGTGTGTTAATATTAATCTGTGTTCTCTGTCAGTGTGTTAATATTCCTGAGGACAGTGGGGGTGTTTTACACTTCACAGGGTGTACCTGACTGTGGGTCATGATATACACAGTGTGTCAGTGAGTGTGTTAATATTAATCTGTGTTCTCTGTCAGTGTGTTAATATTCCTGAGGACAGTGGGGGTGTTTTACACTTCACAGGGTGTATCTGACTGTGGGTCATGATATACACAGTGTGTCAGTGAGTGTGTTAATATTAATCTGTGTTCTCTGTCAGTGTGTTAATATTACTGAGGACAGTGGGGGTGTTTTACACTTCACAGGGTGTATCTGACTGTGGGTCATGATATACACAGTGTGTCAGTGAGTGTGTTAATATTAATCTGTGTTCTCTGTCAGTGTGTTAATATTACTGAGGACAGTGGGGGAGTTTTACACTTCACAGGGTTTATCTGACTGTGGGTCATGATGTACACAGTGTGTCAGTGAGTGTGTTAATATTAATCTGTGTTCTCTGTCAGGTGTTAATATTACTGAGGACAGTGGGTGCGTTTTACACTTCACATGGTGTATCTGACTGTGGGTCATGATACACACAGTGTGTCAGTGAGTGTGTTAATATTAATCTGTGTACTCTGTCAGTGTGTTAATATTTCTGAGGACAGTGGGGGTGTTTTACACTTCACAGGGTGTATCTGACTGTGGGTCATGATGTACACAGTGTGTCAGTGAGCGTGTTAATATTAATCTGTGTTCTCTGTCAATGTGTTAATATTACTGAGGACAGTGGGGGTGTTTTACACTTCACCGGGTGTATCTGACTGTGGGTCATGATGTACACAGTGTGTCAGTGAGTGTGTTAATATTAATCTGTGTTCTCCGTCAATGTGCTAATATTCCTGAGGACAGTGCGGGTGTTTTACACTTCACAGGGTTTATCTGACTGTGGGTCATGATGTACACAGTGTGTCAGTGAGTGTGTTAATATTAATCTGTGTTCTCTGTCAGTGTGTTAATATTACTGAGGACAGTGGGGGTGTTTTACACTTCACAGGGTTTATCTGACTGTGAGTCATGATATACACAGTGTGTCAGTGAGTGTGTTAATATTAATCTGTGTTCTCTGTCAGTGTGTTAATATTACTGAGGACAGTGGGGGTGTTTTACACTTCACAGGGTGTATCTGACTGTGGGTCATGATATACACAGTGTGTCAGTGAGTGTGTTAATATTAATCTGTGTTCTCTGTCAGTGTGTTAATATTACTGAGGACAGTGGGGGTGTTTTACACTTCACAGGGTGTATCTGACTGTGGGTCATGATATACACAGTGTGTCAGTGAGTGTGTTAATATTAATCTGTGTTCTCTGTCAGTGTTTTAATATTACTGAGGACAGTGGGGGTGTTTTACACTTAACAGGGTTTATCTGACTGTGGGTCATGATATACACAGTGTGTCAGTGAGTGTGTTAATATTAATCTGTGTTCTCTGTCAGTGTGTTAATATTCCTGAGGACAGTGGGGGTGTTTTACACTTCACAGGGTGTACCTGACTGTGGGTCATGATATACACAGTGTGTCAGTGAGTGTGTTAATATTAATCTGTGTTCTCTGTCAGTGTGTTAATATTCCTGAGGACAGTGGGGGTGTTTTACACTTCACAGGGTGTATCTGACTGTGGGTCATGATATACACAGTGTGTCAGTGAGTGTGTTAATATTAATCTGTGTTCTCTGTCAGTGTGTTAATATTACTGAGGACAGTGGGGGTGTTTTACACTTCACAGGGTGTATCTGACTGTGGGTCATGATATACACAGTGTGTCAGTGAGTGTGTTAATATTAATCTGTGTTCTCTGTCAGTGTGTTAATATTACTGAGGACAGTGGGGGAGTTTTACACTTCACAGGGTTTATCTGACTGTGGGTCATGATGTACACAGTGTGTCAGTGAGTGTGTTAATATTAATCTGTGTTCTCTGTCAGGTGTTAATATTACTGAGGACAGTGGGTGCGTTTTACACTTCACATGGTGTATCTGACTGTGGGTCATGATACACACAGTGTGTCAGTGAGTGTGTTAATATTAATCTGTGTACTCTGTCAGTGTGTTAATATTTCTGAGGACAGTGGGGGTGTTTTACACTTCACAGGGTGTATCTGACTGTGGGTCATGATGTACACAGTGTGTCAGTGAGCGTGTTAATATTAATCTGTGTTCTCTGTCAATGTGTTAATATTACTGAGGACAGTGGGGGTGTTTTACACTTCACCGGGTGTATCTGACTGTGGGTCATGATGTACACAGTGTGTCAGTGAGTGTGTTAATATTAATCTGTGTTCTCCGTCAATGTGCTAATATTCCTGAGGACAGTGCGGGTGTTTTACACTTCACAGGGTTTATCTGACTGTGGGTCATGATGTACACAGTGTGTCAGTGAGTGTGTTAATATTAATCTGTGTTCTCTGTCAGTGTGTTAATATTACTGAGGACAGTGGGGGTGTTTTACACTTCACAGGGTTTATCTGACTGTGAGTCATGATATACACAGTGTGTCAGTGAGTGTGTTAATATTAATCTGTGTTCTCTGTCAGTGTGTTAATATTACTGAGGACAGTGGGGGTGTTTTACACTTCACAGGGTTTATCTGACTGTGGATCATGATATACACAGTGTGTCAGTGAGTGTGTTAATATTACTCTGTGTTCTCTGTCAGTGTGTTCATATTACTGAGGACAGTGGGGGTGTTTTACACTTCACAGGGTGTATCTGACTGTGAGTCATGATATACACAGTGTGTCAGTGAGTGTGTTAATATTAATCTGTGTTCTCTGTCAGTGTGTTAATATTACTGAGGACAGTGGGGGTGTTTTACACTTCACAGGGTGTATCTGACTGCGGGTCATGATATACACAGTGTGTCAGTGAGTGTGTTAATATTAATCTGTGTTCTCCGTCAGTGTGCTAATATTACTCAGGACAGTGGGGGTGTTTTACACTTCACAGGGTGTATCTGACTGTGGGTCATGATATACACAGTGTGTCAGTGAGTGTGTTAATATTAATCTGTGTTCTCTGTCAGTGTGTTAATATTACTGAGGACAGTGGGGGTGTTTTACACTTCACAGGGTGTATCTGACTGTGGGTCATGATATACACAGTGTGTCAGTGAGTGTGTTAATATTAATCTGTGTTCTCTGTCAGTGTGTTAATATTCCTGAGGACTGTGGGGGTGTTTTACACTTCACAGGGTGTATCTGACTGTGGGTCATGATATACACAGTGTGTCAGTGAGTGTGTTAATATTAATCTGTGTTCTCTGTCAGTGTGTTAATATTCCTGAGGACAGTGGGGGTGTTTTACACTTCACAGGGTGTATCTGACTGTGGGTCATGATATACACAGTGTGTCAGTGAGTGTGTTAATATTAATCTGTGTTCTCTGTCAGTGTCTTAATATTCCTGAGGACAGTGGGGGTGTTTTACACTTCACAGGGTGTATCTGACTGTGGGTCATGATGTACACAGTGTGTCAGTGAGTGTGTTAATATTAATCTGTGTTCTCTGTCAGTGTGTTAATATTACTGAGGACAGTGGGGGTGTTTTACACTTCACAGGGTTTATCTGACTGTGAGTCATGATATACACAGTGTGTCAGTGAGTGTGTTAATATTAATCTGTGTTCTCTGTCAGTGTGTTAATATTACTGAGGACAGTGGGCGTGTTTTACACTTCACAGGGTTTATCTGACTGTGGGTCATGATGTACACAGTGTGTCAGTGAGTGTGTTAATATTAATCTGTGTTCTCTGTCAGTGTGTTAATATTCCTGAGGACAGTGGGGGTGTTTTACACTTCACAGGGTGTATCTGACTGTGGGTCATGATATACACAGTGTGTCAGTGAGTGTGTTAATATTAATCTGTGTTCTCTGTCAGTGTGTTAATATTACTGAGGACAGTGGGGGTGTTTTACACTTCACAGGGTGTATCTGACTGTGGGTCATGATATACACAGTGTGTCAGTGAGTGTGTTAATATTAATCTGTGTTCTCTGTCAGTGTGTTAATATTACTGAGGACAGTGGGGGTGTTTTACACTTAACAGGGTTTATCTGACTGTGGGTCATGATATACACAGTGTGTCAGTGAGTGTGTTAATATTAATCTGTGTTCTCTGTCAGTGTGTTAATATTCCTGAGGACAGTGGGGGTGTTTTACACTTCACAGGGTGTATCTGACTGTGGGTCATGATATACACAGTGTGTCAGTGAGTGTGTTAATATTAATCTGTGTTCTCTGTCAGTGTGTTAATATTCCTGAGGACAGTGGGGGTGTTTTACACTTCACAGGGTGTATCTGACTGTGGGTCATGATATGCACAGTGTGTCAGTGAGTGTGTTAATATTAATCTGTTTTCTCTGTCAGTGTGTTAATATTCCTGTGGACAGTGGGGGTGTTTTACACTTCACAGGGTGTATCTGACTATGGGTCATGATGTACACAGTGTGTCAGTGAGTGTGTTAATATTAATCTGTGTTCTCTGTCAGTGTGTTAATATTCCTGAGGACAGTGGGGGTGTTTTACACTTCACAGGGTGTATCTGACTGTGGGTCATGATATACACAGTGTGTCAGTGAGTGTGTTAATATTAATCTGTGTTCTCTGTCAGTGTGTTAATATTACTGAGGACAGTGGGGGTGTTTTACACTTCACAGGGTGTATCTGACTGTGGGTCATGATGTGCACAGTGTGTCAGTGAGTGTGTTAATATTAATCTGTGTTCTCTGTCAGTGTGTTAATATTACTGAGGACAGTGGGGGTGTTTTACACTTCACAGGGTGTATCTGACTGTGGGTCATGATATACACAGTGTGTCAGTGAGTGTGTTAATATTAATCTGTGTTCTCTGTCAGTGTGTTAATATTGCTGAGGACAGTGGGGGTGTTTTACACTTCACAGGGTTTATCTGACTGTGGGTCATGATATACACAGTGTGTCAGTGAGTGTGTTAATATTAATCTGTGTTCTCTGTCAGTGTGTTAATATTCCTGAGGGCAGTGGGGATGTTTTACACTTCACAGGGTGTATCTGACTGTGGGTCATGATGTACACAGTGTGGCAGTGAGTGTGTTAATATTAATCTGTGTTCTCTGTCAGTGTGTTAATATTCCTGAGGACAGTGGGGGTGTTTTACACTTCACCGGGTGTATCTGACTCTGGGTCATGATATACACAGTGTGTCAGTGAGTGTGTTAATATTAATCTGTGTTCTCTGTCAGTGTGTTAATATTACTGAGGACAGTGGGGATGTTTTACACTTCACAGGGTGTATCTGGCTGTGGGTCATAATGTACACAGTGTGTCAGTGAGTGTGTTAATATTAATCTGTGTTCTCTGTCAGTGTGTTAATATTCCTGAGGACAGTGCGGGTGTTTTACAGGTCACAGGGTGTATCTGACTGTGGGTCATGATGTACACAGTGTGTCAGTGAGTGTGTTCATATTAATCTGTGTTCTCTGTCAGTGTGTTAAAATCCCTAGGACAGTGGGGGTGTTTTACACTTCACAGGGTTTATCTGACAGTGGGTCATGATATACACAGTGTGTCAGTGAGTCTGTTAATATTAATCTGTGTTCTCTGTCAGTGTGTTAATATTACTGAGGACAGTGGGGGTGTTTTACACTTCACAGGGTGTATCTGACTGTGGGTCATGATATACACAGTGTGTCAGTGAGTGTGTTAATATTAATCTGTGTTCTCTGTCAGTGTGCTAATATTACTGAGGACAGTGGGGGTGTTTTACACTTCACAGGGTGTATCTGACTGTGGGTCATGATGTACACAGTGTGTCAGTGAGTGTGTTAATATTAATCTGTGTTCTCTGTCAGTGTGTTAATATTACTGAGGACAGTGGGGGTGTTTTACACTTCACAGGGTGTATCTGACTGTGGGTCATGATATACACAGTGTGTCAGTGAGTGTGTTAATATTAATCTGTGTACTCTGTCAGTGTGTTAATATTACTGAGGACAGTGGGGGTGTTTTACACTTCTCAGGGTGTATCTGACTGTGGGTCATGATATACACAGTGTGTCAGTGAGTGTGTTAATATTAATCTGTGTACTCTGTCAGTGTGTTAATATTACTGAGGACAGTGGGGGTGTTTTACACTTCACAGTGTTTATCTGACTGTGGGTCATGATATACACAGTGTATCAGTGAGTGTGTTAATATTAATCTGTGTTCTCTGTCTGTGTGTTAATATTGCTGAGGACAGTGGGGGTGTTTTACACTTCACAGGGTGTATCTGACTGTGGGTCCTGATATACACAGTGTGTCAGTGTGTGTGTGAATATTAATCTGTGTTCTCTGTCAGAGTGTTAATATTACTGAGGACAGTGGGGATGTTTTACACTTCACAGGGTGTATCTGACTGTGGGTCATGATATACACAGTGTGTCAGTGAGTGTGTTAATATTAATCTGTGTTCTCTGTCAGTGTGTTAATATTACTGAGGACAGTGGGGATGTTTTACACTTCACAGGCTGTATCTGACTGTGGGTCATTATGTACACAGTGTGTCAGTGAGTGTGTTAATATTAATCTGTGTTCTCTGTCAGTGTGTTAATATTCCTGAGGACAGTGGGGGTGTTTTACACTTCACAGGGTGTATCTGACTCTGGGTCATGATGTACACAGTGTGTCAGTGAGTGTTTTAAGATTAATCTGTGTTCTCTGTCAGTGTGTTAATATTCCTGAGGGCAGTGGGGATGTTTTACACTTCACAGGGTGTATCTGACTGTGGGTCATGATGTACACAGTGTGTCAGTGAGTGTGTTAATATTAATCTGTGTACTCTGTCAGTGTGTTAATATTACCGAGGACAGTGGGGGTGTTTTACACTTCACAGGGTGTATCTGACAGTGGGTCATGATATACACAGTGTGTCAGTGAGTCTGTCAATATTAATCTGTGTTCTCTGTCAGTGTGTTAATATTACTGAGGACAGTGGGGGTGTTTTACACTTCACAGGGTGTATCTGACTGTGGGTCATGATATACACAGTGTGTCAGTGAGTGTGTTAATATTAATCTGTGTTCTCTGTCAGTGTGCTAATATTACTGAGGACAGTGGGGGTGTTTTACACTTCACAGGGTGTATCTGACTGTGGGTCATGATGTACACAGTGTGTCAGTGAGTGTGTTAATATTAATCTGTGTTCTCTGTCAGTGTGTTAATATTACTGAGGACAGTGGGGGTGTTTTACACTTCACAGGGTGTATCTGACTGTGGGTCATGATATACACAGTGTGTCAGTGAGTGTGTTAATATTAATCTGTGTTCTCTGTCAGTGTGTTAATATTACTGAGGACAGTGGGGGTGTTTTACACTTCACCGGGTGTATCTGACTCTGGGTCATGATGTACACAGTGTGTCAGTGAGTGTGTTAATATTAATCTGTGTTCTCTGTCAGTGTGTTAATATTACTGAGGACAGTGGGGGTGTTTTACACTTCACAGGGTGTATCTGACTGTGGGTCATGATATACACAGTGTGTCAGTGAGTGTGTTAATATTAATCTGTGTTCTCTGTCAGTGTGTTAATATTGCTGAGGACAGTGGGGGTGTTTTACACTTCACAGGGTGTATCTGACTGTGGGTCATGATATACACAGTGTGTCAGTGAGTGTGTTAATATTAATCTGTGTACTCTGTCAGTGTGTTAATATTACTGAGGACAGTGGGGGTGTTTTACACTTCACAGGGTGTATCTGACTGTGGGTCATGATATACACAGTGTGTCAGTGAGTGTGTTAATATTAATCTGTGTACTCTGTCAGTGTGTTAATATTACTGAGGACAGTGGGGGTGTTTTACACTTCACAGTGTTTATCTGACTGTGGGTCATGATATACACAGTGTATCAGTGAGTGTGTTAATATTAATCTGTGTTCTCTGTCAGTGTGTTAATATTCCTGAGGACGTTGGGGATGTTTTACACTTCACAGGGTGTATCTGACTGTGCGTCATTATGTACACAGTGTGTCAGTGAGTGTGTTAATATTAATCTGTGTTCTCTGTCAGTGTGTTAATATTCCTGAGGACAGTGGGGGTGTTTTACACTTCACAGGGTGTATCTGACTCTGGGTCATGATGTACACAGTGTGTCAGTGAGTGTTTTAATATTAATCTGTGTTCACTGTCAGTGTGTTAATATTACTGAGGACAGTGGGGGTGTTTTACACTTCACAGGGTGTATCTGACTCTGGGTCATGATGTACACAGTGTTTCAGTGAGTGTTTTAATTTTAATCTGTGTTCTCTGTCAGTGTGTTAATATTACTGAGGACAGTGGGGGTGTTTTACACTTCACAGGGTTTATCTGACTGTGGGTCATGATGTACACAGTGTGTCAGTGAGTGTGTTAATATTAATCTGTGTTCTCTGTCAGTGTGTTAATATTACTGAGGACAGTGGGAATGTTTTACACTTTACAGGGTGTATCTGACTGTGGATCATGATATACACAGTGTGTCAGTGAGTGTGTTAATATTAATCTGTGTTCTCTGTCAGTGTGTTAATATTACTGAGGACAGTGGGGGTGTTTTACACTTCACAGGGTGTATCTGACTGTGGGTCATGATATACACAGTGTTTCAGTGAGTGTGTTAATATTAATCTGTGTTCTCTGTCAGTGTGTTAATATTACTGAGGACAGTGGGGGTGTTTTACACTTCACAGGGTGTATCTGACTGTGGGTCATGATATACACAGTGTGTCAGTGAGTGTGTTAATATTAATCTGTGTTCTCTGTCAGTGTGTTAATATTACTGAGGACAGTGGGGAAGTTTTACACTTCACAGGGTGTATCTGACTGTGGGTCATGATATACACAGTGTGTCAGTGAGTGTGTTAATATTAATCTGTGTTCTCTGTCAGTGTGTTAATATTACTGAGGACAGTGGGGGTGTTTTGCACTTCACAGGGTGTCTCTGACTGTGAGTCATGATACACACAGTGTGTCAGTGAGTGTGTTAATATTAATCTGTGTTCTCTGCCAGTGTGTTAATATTACTGAGGACAGTGGGGGTGTTTTACACTTCACAGGGTGTATCTGACTGTGGGTCATGATATACACAGTGTGTCAGTGAGTGTGTTAATATTAATCTGTGTACTCTGTCAGTGTGTTAATATTACTGAGGACAGTGGGGGTGTTTTACACTTCACAGTGTTTATCTGACTGTGGGTCATGATATACACAGTGTATCAGTGAGTGTGTTAATATTAATCTGTGTTCTCTGTCAGTGTGTTAATATTCCTGAGGACGTTGGGGATGTTTTACACTTCACAGGGTGTATCTGACTGTGCGTCATTATGTACACAGTGTGTCAGTGAGTGTGTTAATATTAATCTGTGTTCTCTGTCAGTGTGTTAATATTCCTGAGGACAGTGGGGGTGTTTTACACTTCACAGGGTGTATCTGACTCTGGGTCATGATGTACACAGTGTGTCAGTGAGTGTTTTAATATTAATCTGTGTTCACTGTCAGTGTGTTAATATTACTGAGGACAGTGGGGGTGTTTTACACTTCACAGGGTGTATCTGACTCTGGGTCATGATGTACACAGTGTTTCAGTGAGTGTTTTAATTTTAATCTGTGTTCTCTGTCAGTGTGTTAATATTACTGAGGACAGTGGGGGTGTTTTACACTTCACAGGGTTTATCTGACTGTGGGTCATGATGTACACAGTGTGTCAGTGAGTGTGTTAATATTAATCTGTGTTCTCTGTCAGTGTGTTAATATTACTGAGGACAGTGGGAATGTTTTACACTTTACAGGGTGTATCTGACTGTGGATCATGATATACACAGTGTGTCAGTGAGTGTGTTAATATTAATCTGTGTTCTCTGTCAGTGTGTTAATATTACTGAGGACAGTGGGGGTGTTTTACACTTCACAGGGTGTATCTGACTGTGGGTCATGATATACACAGTGTTTCAGTGAGTGTGTTAATATTAATCTGTGTTCTCTGTCAGTGTGTTAATATTACTGAGGACAGTGGGGGTGTTTTACACTTCACAGGGTGTATCTGACTGTGGGTCATGATATACACAGTGTGTCAGTGAGTGTGTTAATATTAATCTGTGTTCTCTGTCAGTGTGTTAATATTACTGAGGACAGTGGGGAAGTTTTACACTTCACAGGGTGTATCTGACTGTGGGTCATGATATACACAGTGTGTCAGTGAGTGTGTTAATATTAATCTGTGTTCTCTGTCAGTGTGTTAATATTACTGAGGACAGTGGGGGTGTTTTGCACTTCACAGGGTGTCTCTGACTGTGAGTCATGATACACACAGTGTGTCAGTGAGTGTGTTAATATTAATCTGTGTTCTCTGCCAGTGTGTTAATATTCCTGAGGACAGTGGGGGTGTTTTACACTTCACAGGGTGTATCTGACTGTGGGTCATGATGTACACAGTGTGTCAGTGAGTGTGTTAATATTAATCTGTGTTCTCTGTCAGTGTGTTAATATTCCTGAGGACAGTGGGGATGTTTTACACTTCGCAGGGTGTATCTGACTGTGGGTCATGATATACACAGTGTGTCAGTGAGTGTGTTAATATTAATCTGTGTTCTCTGTCAGTGTGTTAATATTCCTGAGGACGTTGGGGATGTTTTACACTTCACAGGGTGTATCTGACTGTGGGTCATGATATACACAGTGTGTCAGTGAGTGTGTTAAATTAATCTGTGTTCTCTGTCAGTGTGTTAATATTCCTGAGGACAGTGGGGGTGTTTTACACTTCACCGGGTGTATCTGGCTGTGGGTCATGATATACACAGTGTGTCAGTGAGTGTGTTAATATTAATCTGTGTTCTCTGTCAGTGTGTTAATATTCCTGAGGACAGTGGGCATGTTTTACACTTCACAGGATGTATCTGACTGTGGGTCATGATTTACACAGTGTGTCAGTGAGTGTGTTAATATTAATCTGTGTTCTCTGTCAGTGTGTTAATATTACTGAGGACAGTGGGGGTGTTTTACACTTCACAGGGTGTATCTGGCTGTGGGTCATGATATACACAGTGTGTCAGTGAGTGTGTTAATATTAATCTGTGTTCTCTGTCAGTGTGTTAATATTACTGAGGACAGTGGGGGTGTTTTACACTTCACAGGGTGTATCTGGCTGTGGGTCATGATGTACACAGTGTGTCAGTGAGTGTGTTAATATTAATATGCGTTCTCTGTCAGTGTGTTAATATTACTGAGGACAGTGGGGGTGTTTTACACTTCACAGGGTGTATCTGACTGTGGGTCATGATATACACAGTGTGTCAGTGAGTGTGTTAATATTAATCTGTGTTCTCTGTCAGTGTGTTAATATTACTGAGGACAGTGGAGGTGTTTTACACTTCACAGGGTGTATCTGACTGTGGGTCATGATATACACAGTGTGTCAGTGAGTGTGTTAATATTAATCTGTGTTCTCTGTCAGTGTGTTAATATTACTGAGGACAGTGGGGGTGTTTTACACTTCACAGGGTGTATCTGACTGTGGGTCATGATATACACAGTGTGTCAGTGAGTGTGTTAATATTAATCTGTGTTCTCTGTCAGTGTGTTAATATTACTGAGGACAGTGGGGGTGTTTTACACTTCACAGGGTGTATCTGACTGTGGGTCATGATATACACAGTGTGTCAGTGAGTGTGTTAATATTAATCTGTGTTCTCTGTCAGTGTGTTAATATTACTGAGGACAATGGGGGTGTTTTACACTTCACAGGGTGTATCTGAGTGTGGGTCATGATGTCCACAGTGTGTCAGTGAGTGTGTTAATATTAATCTGTGTTCTCTTTCAGTGTGTTAATATTACTGAGGACAGTGGGGGTGTTTTACACTTCACAGGGTGTATCTGACTGTGGGTCATGATGTACACAGTGTGTCAGTGAGTGTGTTAATATTAATCTGTGTTCTCTGTCAGTGTGTTAATATTACTGAGGACAGTGGGGGTGTTTTACACTTCACAGGGTGTATCTGACTGTGGGTCATGATGTACACAGTGTGTCAGTGAGTGTGTTAATATTAATCTGTGTTGTCTGTCAGTGTGTTAATATTCCTGAGGACAGTGGGGGTGTTTTACACTTCACAGGGTGTATCTGACTGTGGGTCATGATATACACAGTGTGTCAGTGAGTGTGTTAATATTAATCTGTGTTCTCTGTCAGTGTGTTAATAATCCTGAGGATAGTGGGGGTGTTTTACACTTCACAGGGTGTATCTGACTGTGGGTCATGATATACACAGTGTGTCAGTGAGTGTGTTAAATTAATCTGTGTTCTCTGTCAGTGTGTTAATATTCCTGAGGACAGTGGGGGTGTTTTACACTTCACCGGGTGTATCTGGCTGTGGGTCATGATATACACAGTGTGTCAGTGAGTGTGTTAATATTAATCTGTGTTCTCTGTCAGTGTGTTAATATTACTGAGGACAGTGGGCATGTTTTACACTTCACAGGATGTATCTGACTGTGGGTCATGATTTACACAGTGTGTCAGTGAGTGTGTTAATATTAATCTCTGTTCTCTGTCAGTGTGTTAATATTCCAGAGGACAGTGGGGGTGTTTTACACTTCACAGGGTTTATCTGGCTGAGAGTCATGACATACACAGTGTGTCAGTGAGTGTGTCAATATTAATCTGTGTTCTCTGTCAGTGTGTTAATATTACTGAGGACAGTGGGGGTGTTTTACACTTCACAGGGTTTATCTGACTGTGGGTCATGATGTACACAGTTTGTCAGTGAGTGTGTTAATTTTAATCTGTGTTCTCTGTCAGTGTGTTAATATTACTGAGGACAGTGGGGGTGTTTTACACTTCACAGGGTGTATCTGGCTGTGGGTCATGATGTACACAGTGTGTCAGTGAGTGTGTTAATATTAATATGTGTTCTCTGTCAGTGTGTTAATATTACTGAGGACAGTGGGGGTGTTTTACACTTCACAGGGTGTATCTGACTGTGGGTCATGATGTCCACAGTGTGTCAGTGAGTGTGTTAATATTAATCTGTGTTCTCTGTCAGTGTGTTAATATTCCTGAGGACAGTGGGGGTGTTTTACACTTCACAGGGTTTATCTGACTGTGGGTCATGATGTACACAGTGTGTCAGTGAGTGTGTTAATATTATTCTGTGTTCTCTTTCAGTGTGTTAATATTACTGAGGACAGTGGGGGTGTTTTACACTTCACAGGGTGTATCTGACTGTGGATCATGATATACACAGTGTGTCAGTGAGTGTGTTAATATTAATCTGTGTTCTCTGTCAGTGTGTTAATATTGCTGAGGACAGTGGGGGTGTTTTACACTTCACAGGGTTTATCTGACTGTGGGTCATGATATACACAGTGTGTCAGTGAGTGTGTTAATATTAATCTGTGTTCTCTGTCAGTGTGTTAATATTCCTGAGGGCAGTGGGGATGTTTTACACTTCACAGGGTGTATCTGACTGTGGGTCATGATATACACAGTGTGTCAGTGAGTGTGTTAATATTAATCTGTGTTCTCTGTCAGTGTGTTAATATTACTGAGGACAGTGGGGGTGTTTTACACTTCACAGGGTGTATCTGACTGTGGGTCATGATGTCCACAGTGTGTCAGTGAGTGTGTTAATATTAATCTGTGTTCTCTGTCAGTGTGTTAATATTCCTGAGGACAGTGGGGGTGTTTTACACTTCACAGGGTTTATCTGACTGTGGGTCATGATGTACACAGTGTGTCAGTGAGTGTGTTAATATTATTCTGTGTTCTCTTTCAGTGTGTTAATATTACTGAGGACAGTGGGGGTGTTTTACACTTCACAGAGTGTATCTGACTGTGGATCATGATATACACAGTGTGTCAGTGAGTGTGTTAATATTAATCTGTGTTCTCTGTCAGTGTGTTAATATTGCTGAGGACAGTGGGGGTGTTTTACACTTCACAGGGTTTATCTGACTGTGGGTCATGATATACACAGTGTGTCAGTGAGTGTGTTAATATTAATCTGTGTTCTCTGTCAGTGTGTTAATATTCCTGAGGGCAGTGGGGATGTTTTACACTTCACAGGGTGTATCTGACTGTGGGTCATGATATACACAGTGTGTCAGTGAGTGTGTTAATATTAATCTGTGTTCTCTGTCAGTGTGTTAATATTACTGAGGACAGTGGGGGTGTTTTACACTTCACAGGGTGTATCTGACTGTGGGTCATGATATACACAGTGTGTCAGTGAGTGTGTTAATATTAATCTGTGTTCTCTGTCAGTGTGTTAATATTACTGAGGACAGTGGGGGTTTTTTACACTTCTCAGGGTGTATCTGACTGTGGGTCATGATATACACAGTGTGTCAGTGAGTGTGTTAATATTAATCTGTGTACTCTGTCAGTGTGTTAATATTACTGAGGACAGTGGGGGTGTTTTACACTTCACAGTGTTTATCTGACTGTGGGTCATGATATACACAGTGTATCAGTGAGTGTGTTAATATTAATCTGTGTTCTCTGTCTGTGTGTTAATATTGCTGAGGACAGTGGGGGTGTTTTACACTTCACAGGGTGTATCTGACTGTGGGTCATGATATACACAGTGTGTCAGTGTGTGTGTGAATATTAATCTGTGTTCTCTGTCAGAGTGTTAATATTACTGAGGACAGTGGGGATGTTTTACACTTCACAGGGTGTATCTGACTGTGGGTCATGATATACACAGTGTGTCAGTGAGTGTGTTAATATTAATCTGTGTTCTCTGTCAGTGTGTTAATATTACTGAGGACAGTGGGGATGTTTTACACTTCACAGTGTGTATCTGACTGTGGGTCATTATGTACACAGTGTGTCAGTGAGTGTGTTAATATTAATCTGTGTTCTCTGTCAGTGTGTTAATATTACTGAGGACAGTGGGGGTGTTTTACACTTCACAGGGTGTATCTGACTGTGGGTCATGATATACACAGTGTGTCAGTGAGTGTGTTAATATTAATCTGTGTTCTCTGTCAGTGTGTTAATATTACTGAGGACAGTGGGGGTGTTTTACACTTCACAGGGTGTATCTGACTGTGGATCATGATATACACAGTGTGTCAGTGAGTGTGTTAATATTAATCTGTGTTCTCTGTCAGTGTGTTAATATTGCTGAGGACAGTGGGGGTGTTTTACACTTCACAGGGTTTATCTGACTGTGGGTCATGATATACACAGTGTGTCAGTGAGTGTGTTAATATTAATCTGTGTTCTCTGTCAGTGTGTTAATATTCCTGAGGGCAGTGGGGATGTTTTACACTTCACAGGGTGTATCTGACTGTGGGTCATGATGTACACAGTGTGTCAGTGAGTGTGTTAATATTAATCTGTGTTCTCTGTCAGTGTGTTAATATTCCTGAGGACAGTGGGGGTGTTTTACACTTCACAGGGTGTATCTGACTGTGGGTCATGATGTACACAGTGTGTCAGTGAGTGTGTTAATATTAATCTGTGTTCTCTGTCAGTGTGTTAATATTCCTGAGGACAGTGGGGGTGTTTTACACTTCACAGGGTTTATCTGACTGTGGTTCATGATGTACACAGTGTGTCAGTGAGTGTGTTAATATTAATCTGTGTACTCTGTCAGTGTGTTAATATTACCGAGGACAGTGGGGGTGTTTTACACTTCACAGGGTGTATCTGACAGTGGGTCATGATATACACAGTGTGTCAGTGAGTCTGTCAATATTAATCTGTGTTCTCTGTCAGTGTGTTAATATTACTGAGGACAGTGGGGGTGTTTTACACTTCACAGGGTGTATCTGACTGTGGGTCATGATATACACAGTGTGTCAGTGAGTGTGTTAATATTAATCTGTGTTCTCTGTCAGTGTGCTAATATTACTGAGGACAGTGGGGGTGTTTTACACTTCACAGGGTGTATCTGACTGTGGGTCATGATGTACACAGTGTGTCAGTGAGTGTGTTAATATTAATCTGTGTTCTCTGTCAGTGTGTTAATATTACTGAGGACAGTGAGGGTGTTTTACACTTCACAGGGTGTATCTGACTGTGGGTCATGATGTACACAGTGTGTCAGTGAGTGTGTTAATATTAATCTGTGTTCTCTGTCAGTGTGTTAATATTACTGAGGACAGTGGGGGTGTTTTACACTTCACCGGGTGTATCTGACTCTGGGTCATGATGTACACAGTGTGTCAGTGAGTGTGTTAATATTAATCTGTGTTCTCTGTCAGTGTGTTAATATTACTGAGGACAGTGGGGGTGTTTTACACTTCACAGGGTGTATCTGACTGTGGGTCATGATATACACAGTGTGTCAGTGAGTGTGTTAATATTAATCTGTGTTCTCTGTCAGTGTGTTAATATTCCTGAGGGCAGTGGGGATGTTTTACACTTCACAGGGTGTATCTGACTGTGGGTCATGATGTACACAGTGTGTCAGTGAGTGTGGTAATATTAATCTGTGTTCTCTGTCAGTGTGTTAATATTCCTGAGGACAGTGGGGGTGTTTTACACTTCACAGGGTGTATCTGACTGTGGGTCATGATGTACACAGTGTGTCAGTGAGTGTGTTAATATTAATCTGTGTTCTCTGTCAGTGTGTTAATATTCCTGAGGACAGTGGGGGTGTTTTACACTTCACAGGGTTTATCTGACTGTGGTTCATGATGTACACAGTGTGTCAGTGAGTGTGTTAATATTAATCTGTGTACTCTGTCAGTGTGTTAATATTACCGAGGACAGTGGGGGTGTTTTACACTTCACAGGGTGTATCTGACAGTGGGTCATGATATACACAGTGTGTCAGTGAGTCTGTCAATATTAATCTGTGTTCTCTGTCAGTGTGTTAATATTACTGAGGACAGTGGGGGTGTTTTACACTTCACAGGGTGTTTCTGACTGTGGGTCATGATATACACAGTGTGTCAGTGAGTGTGTTAATATTAATCTGTGTTCTCTGTCAGTGTGCTAATATGACTGAGGACAGTGGGGGTGTTTTACACTTCACAGGGTGTATCTGACTGTGGGTCATGATGTACACAGTGTGTCAGTGAGTGTGTTAATATTAATCTGTGTTCTCTGTCAGTGTGTTAATATTACTGAGGACAGTGGGGGTGTTTTACACTTCACAGGGTGTATCTGACTGTGGGTCATGATGTACACAGTGTGTCAGTGAGTGTGTTAATATTAATCTGTGTTCTCTGTCAGTGTGTTAATATTACTGAGGACAGTGGGGGTGTTTTACACTTCACCGGGTGTATCTGACTCTGGGTCATGATGTACACAGTGTGTCAGTGAGTGTGTTAATATTAATCTGTGTTCTCTGTCAGTGTGTTAATATTACTGAGGACAGTGGGGGTGTTTTACACTTCACAGGGTGTATCTGACTGTGGGTCATGATATACACAGTGTGTCAGTGAGTGTGTTAATATTAATCTGTGTTCTCTGTCAGTGTGTTAATATTGCTGAGGACAGTGGGGGTGTTTTACACTTCACAGGGTGTATCTGAATGTGGGTCATGATATACACAGTGTGTCAGTGAGTGTGTTAATATTAATCTGTGTACTCTGTCAGTGTCTTAATATTACTGAGGACAGTGGGGGTGTTTTACACTTCACAGGGTGTATCTGACTGTGGGTCATGATATACACAGTGTGTCAGTGAGTGTGTTAATATTAATCTGTGTACTCTGTCAGTGTGTTAATATTACTGAGGACAGTGGGGGTGTTTTACACTTCACAGTGTTTATCTGACTGTGGGTCATGATATACACAGTGTATCAGTGAGTGTGTTAATATTAATCTGTGTTCTCTGTCAGTGTGTTAATATTGCTGAGGACAGTGGGGGTGTTTTACACTTCACAGGGTGTATCTGACTCTGGGTCATGATGTACACAGTGTGTCAGTGAGTGTTTTAATATTAATCTGTGTTCACTGTCAGTGTGTTAATATTACTGAGGACAGTGGGGGTGTTTTACACTTCACAGGGTGTATCTGACTCTGGGTCATGATGTACACAGTGTGTCAGTGAGTGTTTTAATTTTAATCTGTGTTCTCTGTCAGTGTGTTAATATTACTGAGGACAGTGGGGGTGTTTTACACTTCACAGGGTGTATCTGACTGTGGGTCATGATATACACAGTGTGTCAGTGAGTGTGTTAATATTAATCTGTGTTCTCTGTCAGTGTGTTAATATTACTGAGGACAGTGGGGGTGTTTTACACTTCACAGGGTGTATCTGACTGTGGGTCATGATATACACAGTGTGTCAGTGAGTGTGTTAATATTAATCTGTGTTCTCTGTCAGTGTGTTAATATTACTGAGGACAGTGGGGAAGTTTTACACTTCACAGGGTGTATCTGACTGTGGGTCATGATATACACAGTGTGTCAGTGAGTGTGTTAATATTAATCTGTGTTCTCTGTCAGTGTGTTAATATTACTGAGGACAGTGGGGGTGTTTTGCACTTCACAGGGTGTATCTGACTGTGAGTCATGATATACACAGTGTGTCAGTGAGTGTGTTAATATTAATCTGTGTTCTCTGTCAGTGTGTTAATATTCCTGAGGACAGTGGGGGTGTTTTACACTTCACAGGGTGTATCTGACTGTGGGTCATGATGTACACAGTGTGTCAGTGAGTGTGTTAATATTAATCTGTGTTCTCTGTCAGTGTGTTAATATTCCTGAGGACGTTGGGGATGTTTTACACTTCACAGGGTGTATCTGACTGTGGGTCATGATATGCACAGTGTGTCAGTGAGTGTGTTAATATTAATCTGTGTTCTCTGTCAGTGTGTTAATATTCCTGAGGACAGTGGGGGTGTTTTACACTTCACAGGGTGTATCTGACTGTGGGTCATGATGTACACAGTGTGTCAGTGAGTGTGTTAATATTAATCTGTGTTCTCTGTCAGTGTGTTAATATTACTGAGGACAGTGGGGGTGTTTTACACTTCACAGGGTGTATCTGACTGTGGGTCATGATATACACAGTGTGTCAGTGAGTGTGTTAATATTAATCTGTGTTCTCTGTCAGTGTGTTAATATTCCTGAGGACTGTGGGCATGTTTTACACTTCACAGGATGTATCTGACTGTGGGTCATGATTTACACAGTGTGTCAGTGAGTGTGTTAATATTAACCTGTGTTCTCTGTCAGTGTGTTAATATTCCTGAGGACAGTGGGGGTGTTTTACACTTCACAGGGTGTATCTGACTGTGGGTCATGATATACACAGTGTGTCAGTGAGTGTGTTAATATTAATCTGTGTTCTCTGTCAGTGTGTTAATATTACTGATGACAGTGGGGGTGTTTTACACTTCACAGGGTGTATCTGGCTGTGGGTCATGATATACACAGTGTGTCAGTGAGTGTGTTAATATTAATCTGTGTTCTCTGTCAGTGTGTTAATATTACTGAGGGCAGTGGGGGTGTTTTACACTTCACAGGGTGTATCTGGCTCTGGGTCATGATGTACACAGTGTGTCAGTGAGTGTGTTAATATTAATCTGTGTTCTCTGTCAGTGTGTTAATATTCCTGAGGACAGTGGGGTGTTTTACACTTCACAGGGTGTATCTGACTGTGGGTCATGATATACACAGTGTGTCAGTGAGTGTGTTAATATTAATCTGTGTTCTCTGTCAGTGTGTTAATATTACTGAGGACAGTGGGGGTGTTTTACACTTCACAGGGTGTATCTGACTGTGGGTCATGATGTCCACAGTGTGTCAGTGAGTGTGTTAATATTAATCTGTGTTCTCTTTCAGTGTGTTAATATTACTGAGGACAGTGGGGGTGTTTTACACTTCACAGGGTGTATCTGACTGTGGATCATGATATACACAGTGTGTCAGTGAGTGTGTTAATATTAATCTGTGTTCTCTGTCTGTGTGTTAATATTGCTGAGGACAGTGGGGGTGTTTTACACTTCACAGGGTTTATCTGACTGTGGGTCATGATATACACAGTGTGTCAGTGAGTGTGTTAATATTAATCTGTGTTCTCTGTCAGTGTGTTAATATTCTTGAGGGCAGTGGGGATGTTTTACACTTCACAGGGTGTATCTGACTGTGGGTCATGATATACACAGTGTGTCAGTGAGTGTGTTAATATTAATCTGTGTTCTCTGTCAGTGTGTTAATATTACTGAGGACAGTGGGGGTGTTTTACACTTCACAGGGTGTATCTGACTGTGGGTCATGATATACACAGTGTGTCAGTGAGTGTGTTAATATTAATCTGTGTTCTCTGTCAGTGTGTTAATATTCCTGAGGACAGTGGGGGTGTTTTACACTTCACAGGGTGTATCTGACTGTGGGTCATGATATACACAGTGTGTCAGTGAGTGTGTTAATATTAATCTGTGTTCTCTGTCAGTGTGTTAATATTCCTGAGGACAGTGGGGGTGTTTTACACTTCACAGGGTGTATCTGACTGTGGGTCATGATGTACACAGTGTGTCAGTGAGTGTGTTAATATTAATCTGTGTTCTCTGTCAGTGTGTTAATATTCCTGAGGACAGTGGGGATGTTTTACACTTCGCAGGGTGTATCTGACTGTGGGTCATGATATACACAGTGTGTCAGTGAGTGTGTTAAATTAATCTGTGTTCTCTGTCAGTGTGTTAATATTCCTGAGGACAGTGGGGGTGTTTTACACTTCACAGGGTGCATCTGACTGTGGGTCATGATGTACACAGTGTGTCAGTGAGTGTGTTAATATTAATCTGTGTTCTCTGTCAGTGTGTTAATATTCCTGAGGACGTTGGGGATGTTTTACACTTCACAGGGTGTATCTGACTGTGGGTCATGATATACACAGTGTGTCAGTGAGTGTGTTAAATTAATCTGTGTTCTCTGTCAGTGTGTTAATATTCCTGAGGACAGTGGGGGTGTTTTACACTTCACCGGGTGTATCTGGCTGTGGGTCATGATATACACAGTGTGTCAGTGAGTGTGTTAATATTAATCTGTGTTCTCTGTCAGTGTGTTAATATTCCTGAGGACAGTGGGCATGTTTTACACTTCACAGGATGTATCTGACTGTGGGTCATGATTTACACAGTGTGTCAGTGAGTGTGTTAATATTAATCTGTGTGCTCTGTCAGTGTGTTAATATTCCTGAGGACAGTGGGGGTGTTTTACACTTCACAGGGTGTATCTGACTGTGGGTCATGATATACACCGTGTGTCAGTGAGTGTGTTAATATTAATCTGTGTTCTCTGTCAGTGTGTTAATATTACTGAGGACAGTGGGGGTGTCTTACACTTCACAGGGTGTATCTGGCTGTGGGTCATGATATACACAGTGTGTCAGTGAGTGTGTTAATATTAATCTGTGTTCTCTGTCAGTGTGTTAATATTACTGAGGACAGTGGGGGTGTTTTACACTTCACAGGGTGTATCTGGCTGTGGGTCATGATGTACACAGTGTGTCAGTGAGTGTGTTAATATTAATATGTGTTCTCTGTCAGTGTGTTAATATTACTGAGGACAGTGGGGGTGTTTTACACTTCACAGGGTGTATCTGACTGTGGGTAATGATATACACAGTGTGTCAGTGAGTGTGTTAATATTAATCTGTGTTCTCTGTCAGTGTGTTAATATTACTGAGTACAGTGGGGGTGTTTTACACTTCACAGGGTGTATCTGACTGTGGGTCATGATGTCCACAGTGTGTCAGTGAGTGTGTTAATATTAATCTGTGTTCTCTTTCAGTGTGTTAATATTACTGAGGACAGTGGGGGTGTTTTACACTTCACAGGGTGTATCTGACTGTGGGTCATGATATACACAGTGTGTCAGTGAGTGTGTTAAATTAATCTGTGTTCTCTGTCAGTGTGTTAATATTCCTGAGGACAGTGGGGGTGTTTTACACTTCACCGGGTGTATCTGGCTGTGGGTCATGATATACACAGTGTGTCAGTGAGTGTGTTAATATTAATCTGTGTTCTCTGTCAGTGTGTTAATATTCCTGAGGACAGTGGGCATGTTTTACACTTCACAGGATGTATCTGACTGTGGGTCATGATTTACACAGTGTGTCAGTGAGTGTGTTAATATTAATCTCTGTTCTCTGTCAGTGTGTTAATATTCCTGAGGACAGTGGGGATGTTTTACACTTCACAGGGTTTATCTGGCTGTGAGTCATGACATACACAGTGTGTCAGTGAGTGTTTTAATATTAATCTGTGTTCTCTGTCAGTGTGTTAATATTACTGAGGACAGTGGGGGTGTTTTACACTTCACAGGGTTTATCTGACTGTGGGTCATGATGTACACAGTTTGTCAGTGAGTGTGTTAATTTTAATCTGTGTTCTCTGTCAGTGTGTTAATATTACTGAGGACAGTGGGGGTGTTTTACACTTCACAGGGTGTATCTGGCTGTGGGTCATGATGTACACAGTGTGTCAGTGAGTGTGTTAATATTAATATGTGTTCTCTGTCAGTGTGTTAATATTACTGAGGACAGTGGGGGTGTTTTACACTTCACAGGGTGTATCTGACTGTGGGTCATGATATACACAGTGTGTCAGCGAGTGTGTTAATATTAATCTGTGTTCTCTGTCAGTGTGTTAATATTACTGAGGACAGTGGGGGTGTTTTACACTTCACAGGGTGTATCTGACTGTGGGTCATGATGTCCACAGTGTGTCAGTGAGTGTGTTAATATTAATCTGTGTTCTCTTTCAGTGTGTTAATATTACTGAGGACAGTGGGGGTGTTTTACACTTCACAGGGTGTATCTGACTGTGGGTCATGATATACACAGTGTGTCAGTGAGTGTGTTAATATTAATCTGTGTTCTCTGTCAGTGTGTTAATATTCCACCCTAGCCAAAACGCCCCTATCACATTTTGCTCTCTCTCTCCCCCCACAACTCCTCTTGCACCTTCTCCTCCTTTGAGCTCATCACTTTGTTCCCCAAATCCCATCCCCCACTCCCATACACCATTCCCCGATACCACTACCCCCGAACCCCCCTCCCTCACTCCCATACCCCACATCCCACCCAGCCACCCCTCGCCCACTCTCCTTCCCCACTCCCCTCCCAACTTCCCTACTTCATTCCCCTCCCCCACTTCCCAACCCCACCCCCAACCACACTCCCCTATCCCACTGCTTCCCCCACTGCCCTCCCTCACTCTCCTACCCCACACCCCTCCCCCACTCCCCTCCCCCATTCCCCTCCCCAACTCCCCTCAACCGCTCCACTCCCCAACTCCATCGCTATCGCCCCTCCCCCACTCCCCTCCCCCACTCCCCTCCGCCAATCCCCTCCGCCAATCCGCTCCCCCACTCCCCTCCACACTCCCCTCCCCAACTCCGCTCCCCTACACACCTCTTCCCTCCCCTCCCACACTACCCTCCCACACTCCCCAGCCCACTTCCCTCCACCACTCCCCTACCCCATTCCTGCTGCCACTCCCCTACCCTACTCCCCTTCCCCACTCCACTCCCCTCTCAATGCCTCCACTCCCCTACCGCACTCCCCTCCCCAGTCCCCTTACCACTCCACTCCCACACTCCCCTACATCATTCCCCTACCCCACTCCCCTCCACCACTCCCATCCCCCACTCCCCTATCACACTCCCCTTCCCTACTCCCTTCCCACACTCCCCCTACCGAACTCCCCTCCCACACTCCCCGACCACACTCCCCTACCACGCTCCCCTCCCCCACTCCCCTCTCCCAGCCCTGACTCACCTACCGCACTCCCCTACCCCACTTCCTTTCCCCCACTCCCCACTCCCACTCCCTTCACCCACACCCCTACCCCACTCCCATACCCCACTCCCCTCCCCCACTCCCTGTTCCCCACTCCCCTCCCCCACTCCCCTAACCCACTCCCCTACCCCACTCCCCTTTATCACTCCCCTACCAGACCCCCTGTCCCCCAATCCCTGTTCCCCCACTCCCTGTCCCCCATTCCCCTCCCCCACTCCCCTCCTCACTCTCCTACCCCACACTCCTCCCCCACTCCCCTCAACCGCTCCACTCCCCAACTCCACCAGCATCTCCTCTCCCCCACTCCCTTCCCCAGCTCCCCTCCACCAATCCCCTCCACCAATCCCCTCCCCCAGACCCCTCCCCATTCCCCTCCCCAACTCCGTGCCCCTACTCCCCTCTCCGCTCCCCTCCCACTCTACCCTCCCTCACTCCCCATCTCACTCCCTCCCGCACTCCCCTACCCCATTCCTGCCGCCACTCCCCTCCCCCACTCCCCTCCCCTACTCCACACCCGTCTCACTGCCCCACTCCCCTACCCCACTCCCTCGCCAGTCCCCTTTCCACTCCACTCCCACACACCCCTACATCACTGCCCTACCCCACTCCCCTACCCCACTCCCATCCCCCACTCCCTTACAACACTCCCCTTCCCTACTCCCTTCCCACACTCCCCCTACCGAACTCCCCTCCCACACTCCCCGACTACACTCCCCTACCACACTCCCCTCCCCCACTCCCCTCCCCCCACCCCAACTCACCTACCGCGCTCCCCTACACCACTTCCTGTCCCCCACTCCCATCCCCCACTCCCTTACAACACACCCCTTCCCTACTCCCTTCCCACACTCCCCCTACCACACTCCCCTCCCCCACTACCCTCCCCCCACCCCAACTCACCTACCGCACTCCCCTACACCACTTCCTGTCCCCCACTCCCCTCCCCCACTCCCCTATATCACTCCCCCACCCCATTACCTATTCCCCACTCCCTGTCCCCCACTCCCCTCCCCCACTCCCCTACCCCACTCCCCTACCCCACTCCCCTCGACCACTCCCCTAACCCACCCCCCTATATCACTCCCCTACCCCACTCCCCCTGTCCCCCATTCCCTGTCCCCCACTCCCCTCCACAACTCACCTCCCCCACTCCCCTACTCCACTCTCGCACCCCACTCCTTACCCCCACTCCTCTACCCAACTCCCCTCCCCAACTCCCCTCCCCAACTCCCCTCCCCCCTCCCCTCCCCCACTCCCCACCCAACTCATTACCCCACTCCCCTACCCCACACCCCTCACCAACTCCCTTACCACCAGCCCATACTCCACTCCCCTACCAAACTCACCTCCCCCACTCCCCTGCACAACTCCCCTCCCTCACTTCCCTCCAGAACACCCCTCCCCAAATCCCCCCAACAGCCCTCCCCCACCTCCCTCCCCCACACCCCTCCCCCGCTCCCCTCCCCAACTCCTCTCCCCACTCCCCTCCCCCTCTCCCCGCCCCAGCTCCCCTCGTCCACTCCCCTCCCACATTAACTTCCCCCACTCTCCTCCCCACTCCCCTCCCCAACTAGCCTCCCCAACTCCGCTACCACACTCCCCTACCCCATTCGCTGAACCCACTCCCTTACCACACCCCACCACCAATCCCCTCCCCTACTCCGATCCACCACTCCGCTTCCCTCCACCTCTTCACTGCCCTCACCTAAGACAATCCCATCCTCCACTACGCTCCCCCACTCCCCTGCCCCACTCCCCGACCCCACACCCCGACCGCAGTGCCCTCCACAACTCCCCTACCCCACTCCCCTACCACACTCCCCTACCCCACTCCCCTCCACCACTCCAATACCCCACTACCCTCCCCTACTCCCGTACCCACATCTCCTACCACACCCCTTCCCCACTCCCCTTCCCTCCACCTCCTCACTGCCCTCCACTACCCAACACCTCGACCCTACACACATCCTCACTCCCCTCCCCACTCCCCTTCCCTCCACCTCCTCACTGCGCTCACCTATCCCACGCCCCTTTCCCACTCCCTACATCACTCCCCTCCCCCACTCCCCTCCCCCACTCCCCTCCCAAACTCCCTGACCACATGCCCTACCCAATTCTCCTACCTCACTCCCCTACCTCACACCCTTACCACACCCCCTCCTCCAATCACCTCACCCACTCCCCTCCACCACTCAGTTCCCTCCACCTCTTCACTGCCCTGCCCAACCACACTCCCATCCCCCAGTACACTCCCCCAATCCCCAACCCCACTCCCCTCCCCCATTCCCCTACTGCACTCCCTCTACAACTCCCCTACCCCACTCCCCTACCACACTGCCCTACCCCACTCCCCTACCCCAATCCCCTACCACGCTCCCCTACCCCACTCCCCTCAACCACTCCCATACCTCACTACCCTCTCCTACTCCCGTACCCACATCTCCTACCACACCCCTTCCCCACTCCCTTTCCCTCCACATCCTCACTGCCCTCCACTACCCAACACCTCGACCCTACACACATCCTCACTCCCCTCCCCACTCCCCTTCCCTCCACCTCCTCACTGCGCTTCCCTATCCCACGCCCCTTTCCCACTCCCTACATCACTCCCCTCCCCCACTCCCCTCCCCCACTCCCCTCACAAACTCCCATACCTCACTACCCTCCCCTACTCCCGGACCCACCTCTCCTACCACACCCCTTCCCCACTCCCCTTCCCTCCACCTCCTCACTGCCCTCCACTACCCAACTCCTCGACCCTACACACATCCTCACTCCCCTCCCCACTCCCCTTCCCTCCACCTCCTCACTGCGCTCCCCGATCGCACGCCCCTTTCCCACTCCCTGCATCACTCCCCTCCCCCATTCCCCTCCCCCACTCCCCTCACCAACTCCCCTCACCCACTCCCCTACATCACTCCCCTACCCCATTCCTTGTCGCCCACTCCCCTCTCCCACTCCCCTCTGCCACTCCCCTAACGCAGTCGCCTTTCCCATTCCCCTACCTCACTCCCCTCCCCCACTCCCCTCTCCCACTCCCCTCCCCCACTCCCCTCCCCCACTCCTCACACCAACTCCCCTCACCCACTCCCCTACATCACTCCCCTACCCCACCCCTTGTCCCCCACTCCCCTCTCCCACTCCCCGCTCGCACTCCCCTAACGTACTCCCCTACCCCACACCCCTGCCTTACTCCCCTCCCCCACTCCCCGCCCCAACTCCCCTCCCCATTCCCATCCACCACTATTCTACCCCACTCCTCTCCCCTACTCCACTCCCCTCTCCCCACCCCCACGGACCTATGCCACTCCCCTACCCCACTCCCTCTCCCCCACTCCCCTCCCTCCCCTCCCACACTCCATACCCCACTCCCCTACCTCACACCCCTACCCCACTCTATACCCCCACTCCCATCCCCAACTCCCCTCCCCACTCCCCTACCCCACTCTCACACCCCACTACACTCCCCCACTCCTCTCACACACTCCCCTCCCCCTCTCCTCTCCGCAACTCCCCGCAACCACCTCTCCCCATGCCCCTCCCCCACTCACTTCCCCCACTCCCCTACCGCGGTCCCCTATCCAACCCTCCCCAACTCCCCTTCCCAACTACCATCCCCAACTCTCCTCCCCCACTCCCCCACCAATTCCCATACCCAACTCCCCTGCACCACTTACCACCCCACTCCCTTCCCCCACACCCCTTCTCAACTCCCCTCCCTCACTCCCCTCCCCAACTCCACTCCCCAACTCCCCTCCCATACTACACTCCCCCACTGTCCTCCTCAACTCCCCGCACTAACTTCCATACCCGACTCCCCTACTCCACTCCCCTCCTTCACTCCCCTTCTCACATCCTCCCCATCTCCCCTCCCTCACTCCCCTCCCTCAATCCCCTCCCTCTTTCCCCTCCCCCACTCCCCTACCCCACTCCCCTACCCCATCCCGTACCCCACACCCCTACCCCACACCCCTACCCCACTCCCCACCCCCACTCCCATCCTCAATTCCCCACCCTCACTCCCCTCACTCACTCCCCTGCCCCACTCCGCTCACCCACTCCTCTCCCGAACTCTCCATCCCCACCCCCCTCACCAACTCCCATACCCAACTCCCATGCTCCACATCCCACCCTACTCCCCACCCCACTCCCCTCCCCACGCCCCTCCCCCATTCCACTCCCCTCTCCCCCTCCCCCACGGACCTTTGCCACTCCCCTACCCCACTCCCAGTCCCCCACTCCCCTCCCTCATTCCCCTCCCCCAGTCCCCTTCCACACTCCCCTACTGCACACCCATACCCCACTCCTCACACCCACTCCCATACCCAACAAGCCTCCCCCACTCCCCTACCGCACACCTGCACCCCACTACACTCCCCTCCCCCTCTCCTCTCTGCAACTCCCCGCAACCACTCCGCTCCCCAACCCCTGCCGCAACTCCCCTCCCCCACTGTACTACCCCACTCCTCTACCCCACTCCCCTCCCCAACTCCCCTCCCCCAACACTCCTCCCGCACTTCCCTCACAATCTCCCATACCCCACTCCCCTACTCCACTCCCCGACAGCACTCCCCTACCCCAATCCCCTACACCACTCCACTCTCCTAACCCACTCCCTTCCCCCACTCCCTTCCCCCACTCCCTTCCCCCACTCGCTTCCCCCACTCGCTTCCCCCACTCCCCTACCCCCACTCCCCTACCCCACTCCGCTACCCCACTCCCTGACACCACATCCCTACCGCAGTCCGCTCCCCAACTTTCCTACCCCACTCCCCTCCCCTCCACCTCCTCACTGCCCTCCACTACCCAACTCTCCTAACCCACACACCTCCCCCACTCTACTCCCCAACTCCCCTCCCCTCTCCCTGCCCCCACTCACTTACGCCACTCCCCTACCCCATTCACTGTCCCCCACTCTCCTCCCACATTCCCCTACCGCACTCACAAACCCCAATCCCCTCTCCCACTCCTCCACCCGACTCCCCTCCCCCTCTCCTCTCCGCATCTCCCCTTCCCCACTCCTCTCCCACACTCCCTGCCTCAACTCCCGTCTCTCACTCCCCTAAACAACTCCCCTTCCCCCTCCCCTCCCCCACTCCCCTCCCCCACTCCCATCCCCCACTCCCCTATCCCACTCCCCTATCCCACTCCCCTCCCCCACTCCCCTCCCTCACTTCCCTCGTCAACTCCCCTCCCTCACTCCCCTCCGCCAACTCCCCTCCGCCAACTCCCCTCCCCCAACTCCCCTCCCCCAACTCCCCTCCCCCACTCCCCTCTCCTCTACTTCCCAAATCTCCTCCCCCAATTCCTGTCCGCCACTCACCTTCACAAACCCCCTCCCCCGCTCCCCTCCCCCGCCCCCTCCCCACCCCCTCCCCCGCTCCCCTCCCCTCCCCCACTCCCGTCCACCATTCCGCATCCCTGCACCTCCTCACTGCCCACCGTACCCCCACTCCCCTCCCCCACTCCCCTACCCCATTCCACTCCCCTTCCCTCCAAATCCTCACTGCCCTCCCCTACACCACGCCCCTACCCCACTCTACACCCCCACTCCCCCACCGCACTCCCCTCCACAACTCCCCTACTCCACGCCGCTACCCCACTCCCTGATATCACATCCCTACCGCAGTCCGCTCCCCAACTTTCCTACCCCACTCCCTTCCCCTCCACCTCCTCACTGCCCTCCACTACCCAACTCTCCTAACCCACACACCTCCCCCACTCCACTCCCCAACTCCCCTTCCCTCCACTCCCCTCCCCTCTCCCTGCCCCCACTCACTTACGCCACTCCCCTACCCCATTCACTGTCCCCCACTCCCCTCCCACACTCCCCTACCGCACTCACAAACCCACTCCCCTCTCCCACTCCTCCACCCGACTCCCCTCCCCCTCTCCTCTCCTCTCCGCATCTCCCCTTCCCCACTCCTCTCCCACACTCCCTGCCTCAACTCCCGTCTCTCACTCCCCTAAACAACTCCCCTTCCCCCTCCCCTCCCCCAATCCCCTCCCCCACTCCCATCCCCCATTCCCTATCCAACTCCCCTATCCCACTCCCCTCCCCCACTCCCCTCCCTCACTTCCCTCGTCAACTCCCCTCCCTCACTCCCCTCCGCCAACTCCCCTCCGCCAACTCCCCTCCGCCAACTCCCCTCCCCCAACTCCCCTCCCCCACTCCCCTCCCCCACTCCCCTCTCCTCTACTCCCCAAATCTCCTCCCCCAACTCCTGTCCGCCACTCACCTTCACAAACCCCCTCCCCCGCTCCCCTCCCCCGCCCCCTTCCCACCCCCTCCCCCGCTCCCCTCCCATCCCCCACTCCCGTCCACCATTCCGCATCCCTGCACCTCCTCACTGCCCACCGTACCCCACTCCCCTCCCCCACTCCCCTCCCCCACAACCCTACCCCACACCCCTACTCCACACCACTAGCCCACTCCGCTCCCCACATCCCCTCCCCCGCTCCCCTCCCCCACTCCCCCACTCCCCTCCCCCACTCCCCACCCCCACTCCCCTCCCCCACTCCCCTCCCCCACTCCCCTATCCCACTCCACTTTCCCACTCCCCGACCCGACTCCCCTTCCCCACATCCCTTCCCCCACATCCCTTCCCTCCAAATCCTCACTGCCCTCCCCTACACCACTCCCCTCCCCACTCCCTTTTCCTCCACCTCCTCACTGCCCTCCCCTCCCCCACTACCCTCCTCCACTCCCCTCCCCTACTCCCCTTCCTTCTCCTCCACAATGCCCTCCCCTACCCAACTCCCCTACGCCACTGCCCTGCCCACTCCCTACACAACTCCCCTTCACCCCACCTTCTCTCTGCCCTCCCCTCCCCCACTCCCCCACTCCCCTACACAACTCCCCCACTCCCCTACACCACTCCCCTCCCTCACTCCCCTACCCGACTTCCTTCCACCAGTCCCCAACCCCACTCCCCTCCCCTCCCCAACTCCCCGCCCCAACTCCCCTCCCCCACTCCCCTCCCCACTCCCCCACTCTCCCACACCCCACCCCCAAATCCCCTCCCCCACTCCCCTGCACCTCTCCCCGACCCCACTCTCCTCACAATTCCCCTGTCACACTCCCCTCCAAAACTCCCCTCCCCCACTCTCTAACTCCCCTCCCCCACTCCCATCCCCCGCTACCCTATGCCACTCCCCTCCCCCACTCCCCTCCCCCACACCCGTGCCCCACACCCCTGCCCCACACCCCTACCCCACTCCACTACCCCACTCCGCTACCCCCCTCCACTACCCCACTCCGCTACCCCACTCCCATCCCCAATTACCTACCTCACTCCCCTCCCATACTCCCCTACCCACCTCCCCTTCCCCACTCCCCTTCCCCACTCCCCTTCCCCACTCCCCTTACCTCCACCTCCTCACTGCACTCCAGTCCCCAACTCCCCTACCCCACACACCTCCCCCAGCCTCTCCCTCACTCCACTTCTCTCCACACCCTCACTGTGCTCCAGTCCCCAACTCCCCTACCCCACATACCTCCCCCACGCCCCTCCCCCTCTCTCCTCCCCCTTTCTCCTCCCCCTCTCATCTCCTTCCCCACTCCTCTACCGCACTCCTCTACCCCACTCCTCTACCCCAAGTACCCTCCCCAAGTCCCCTCCCCAGGTCCCCTTCCCAGGTCACCTCCCCAACTCCCCTCACCATCTCCCCTTACCCCACTCCCCTCCCTCACTCCCATTTCTCACTCCCCTATCCCACTCCCCTCCCGCACACCCCTCCCGCTCTCCCCTCCCCCGCTCCCCTCCCCCGCTCCCCTCCCCCGCTCCCCTCACACACTCCCCTCCCCCACTCCCCTCACCCACTCCCCTCCCCCACTAACTACCCTCACATCCCTCCCCACTCCCCTCCCCACTCCCCTCCCCACCTCCCCTCCCCCACTCCCCTCCCCCACACCCCTTCCCCAACTCCCCTCCCCACACTCCCCTCACCCCCCTCCCCACACCCCACTCCCCCACACCACTCCACTCCCCCACTCCACTCCCCCACCCCACTCCCCCACTCCACTACCCCCCCCCCACTCCCCTCCCCAACTCTCCTCCCCAATCCCCTCCCCGACTCCCCTCCCCCTCTCACCTGCCCCTCTCCACTACCCCACTCCCCTCCCGTCCACCACTCCGCTTCCCTGCACCTCCTCACTGCCCTCCCCTACAACACTCCCATCCCCCACTCCACTCCCCAACTCTCCTACCTCACACCCCTTCCCCACTCCCCTTCCCTCCACCTCCTCACCGCCCTCCACAACCCAACTCCCCTACCCCACACACCTCCCCCACTCCCCTATCCCACTCCCCTATGCCACTCCCCTATCCCACTCCACTTTCCCACATCCCTACCCCACTCCCCTAACTCACTCCGCTCCCCAACTCCACTACCCCACTCCCCTCCCACATTCCCCTACCCCCTCCCCTAGCCACCCCCTCCCACACACCCCTCCCCCCCACAATCCCCTCCCCCCACTCCAGTCCACCTCTGCGCTTCCCTGCAACTCTTCACAGCCCTCTCCTGCCACACTCCCATCACCCACTACCCTCACGCACTCCCCTACCGCACTCCACTCCCCCACTTCCCACAACAACTCCACTACCCCATTCCAAATCACCACACCCCTACCCCAACTACCCTATCCCACTCCTTACCGCACTCCCCTACCGCACTCCCCTCCCGCACTCCGCTCCACCACTCCCCTCCCCCACTCCCCTCCCCCACCCCACGCACGTCATCCACTCCCCTACCCCGATTACCCTCCCCCACTCCCCTCCCCCACTCCCCTAACTCACTCCACTCCCCCACTCCCCTCCCCCACCCCACGCACGTCATCCACTCCCCTACCCCGATTACCCTACCTCACTCCCCTCCCCACTCCCCTACCAGACTCCCCTACCTCACTCACATAACACACACCCCTCGCCCACTCCCCTCCCCCAATACACTATCCCACTCCCCTTCCCTCCGAATCCTCACTGCCCTCCCCTACACAACGCCCCTACTCCACTCCACACCCCCACTCCCCTACCGCACTCCCCTACCGCACTCCACGACCGCACTCCCCTCCACCACTCCCCTTCCACACTCCCCTCCCTCACTACCCTCCCCCACTAACCTCCCCAACTACCCTCCCCAACTACCCTCCCCAACTCCCCTCCCCAACTCCCCACCCCAACTCCCCACCCCAACTCCCCTTCCACACTCCCCTTCCACACTCCCCTCCTACACCCCCCTCCCACATTTCCCTCCCACACTCAACTCCCCCACTCAACTCCCCCACTCAACTCCCCAACTCCCCTACCCGACTACCCTCCCCAACTCCCCCCCAACTCCCCTCCCCCTACTCCCCACCCCCACTCCCATCCCCCACTCCCCTCTCCCACTCCCCTCCCCCCACTCCCCTCCCCCCACTCCTCCACCCCATTCCCCTCTGTCTCTCCTCACCGCATCTCCCCTTCCCCACTCCTCTCCCACACTCCCTGCCTCAACTCCCCTCCCCCACTCCCCTAAACCACTCCCCTTCCCCCTCCCCTCGCCAACACCCTCCCCCACTCCCCTCCCTCAATCCCCTCGTTAACTCCCCTCCCTCACTCCCATCCCTCACTCCCCTCCCCCACTTCCCTACCCCACTCCACTCCCCAACTTCCCTACCCCACTCCCCTCCCCAACTCCCCTCCCCAACTCCCCTCCCCACTCCCCTCCCCCACTCCCCTACCCCACTCCCCTCTCCCACTCCACTCCCAAAATCCACTCCCCCAACTCCTCTCCGCCCACTCACTTCCCCCGCTCCCCTCCCCCACACCCCTCCCCCGCTCCCGTCCACCTCTCCGTATCCCTGCACCTCCTCACTGCCCTCCCGTACCCCACTCCCCTCCCCACTCCCCTCCCCATTCCCCTCCCTCACTCCCCTGCCCCATACCCCTACCCCTACCCCACTCCGCTCCCCAACTCCCCTACCTCTCTCCCCACCCCTCCCCCACTCCCCTCCCCCACTCCCCTTCCCCATTCCCCTTCCCCACTCCACTTTCCCACTCCCCGACATCACTCCCCTTACCCACATCCCTTCCCTCCAAATCCTCACTGCCCTCCCCTACACCACTCCCCTCCCCCACTCCCTTTTCCTCCACCTCCTCACTGTCCTCCAATCCCCTCCCCTACTCCCCTTCCTTCTCCTCCACACTGCCCTCCCCTACCCAACTCCCCTACGCCACTGCCCTGCCCACTCCCCACGCCACTCCCCTTCACTCCACCTCCTCACTGCCCTCCCCCACTTCCACCAGTCCCCAACCCCACTCCCCTCCCCAACTCCCCTCCCCCTCACACCACCCCCAGATCCCTCCCCAACTCCCCTCCCCAACTCCCCTCACCCACTCCCCTCCCCCACTCCCAAACACCCCACCCCCAAATCCCCTCCCCCACACCCCTGCACCTCTCCCCTACCCCACTCTCCTCCCAATTCCCCTATCACACTCCCCTCCAAAACTCCCCTCCCCCAATTCCCAACTCCCCTCCCCACTCCCATCCCCCGCTACCCTCCGCCACTCCCCTCCCCCAAACCCCTACCCCACACCCCTGCCCCACACCCCTGCCCCACTCCACTACCCCACTCCACTACCCCACTCCACTACCCCACTCCAGTCCCCAATTACCTACCTCACTCCCCTCCCATACTCCCCTAGTCACCTCTCCTACCCCACTCCCCTTCCCCACTCCCCTTCCCTCCACCTCCTCACTGCACCCCGGTCCCCAACTCCCCTACCCCAAACACCTCCCCAAGGCCCCTCCCTCACTCCACTTCTCTCCACATCCTCACTGTGCTCCAGTCCCCAACTCCCCTACACCACACATCCCCCACTCTCCTACATCACTCCCCTACATCACTCCCCTACATCACTCCCCTCCCCCACTCCACTCCCCTCCCCCACTCCCCTCCCCCTCTCCCCTCCCCCTCTCCCCTCCCCCTCTCTCCTCCCCCTCTCATCTCTGCAAAACTCCTTCCCCACTCCTCTACCCAACTCCTCTACCCCACTCCTCTAGCCCACTCCTCTACCCCAAGTCCCCTCCCCAAGTCCCCACCCCAAGTCCCCTCCCCAAGTCCCCTCCCCAAGACCCCTCCCCATGTCCCCTCCCCATGTCCCCTCCCCATGTCCCCTCCCCATGTCCCCTCCCCAGCTCCCCTCCCCATCTCCCCGCACTATCTACCCTCACCATCTCCCCTCACTATCTCCCTTCACCATCTTGCCTCACCAACTCCCCTTCCCTCACTCCCCTCCTCCCACTCCCCTCCCGCACTCCCCTCCCCACTCCCCTCCCGCACACCCCTTCCGCTCTGCCCTCCCCCGCACCCCTCCCCCACTCCCCTCCCCCACTAACCACCCTCACATCCCTCCCCACTCCACGCCCACACTCCACGCCCCCACTCCACTCCCACACTCAACTCCCAGACCGACTCCCCTCCCCAACTCTCCTCCCCCAATCCCCTCCCCGACTCCCCTCCCCCTCTCCCCTGCCCCTCTGCACTACCCGACTCCCCTCCCGTCCACCACTCCGCTTCCCTGTACCTCCTCATAGCCCTCCCCTACAACACTCCCATCCCCCACTCCGCTCCCCAACTCTCCTACCTCACACCCCTCCCCAATCCCCTTCCCTCCACCTCCTCACTGCCCTCCACAACCCAACTGCCCTACCCCACACACCTCCCCCACTCCCCTATCCTACTCCCCTTCCCTCCACATCCTCACTGCGCTTCCCTATCCCACTCCCCTATCCCACTCCACTTTCCCACTTCCCTACCCCACTCCCCTAACTCACTCCGCCCCCCAACGCCACTACCCCACTCCCCGACCCCACACCACGACCCCACACCCCGACCCCACTCCCTGACCCCACACCCCTACCCCACACCCCGACCGCACACCCCGACCCCACTCCCCTAAACAGCACCCCTACCCCACTCTCCTCCCACACTCTCCACCCCCAGTCTCCTCCCCCACTCTCCTCCCCCACTCTCCTCCCCCACTCTCCTACCCCACTCCCCGCCCCACTCCCCTAACCATCTCCCCTACCCCACACCCCTACTCCACTCCCTCTCCCACACCCCTCCCCCACACGCCTCCCCCACTCCCATCCCCCACTCCCCTCCCTCACTCCCTCCCCCACTACCGTCCCAACTACCCTCCCAACTACCCTCCCCAACTCCCCACCCCAACTCCCCTTCCACACTCCCCTTCCACACTCCCCTTCCTCACTCCCCTACCCCACTACCCTCCCCAACTACCCTCCCCAACTACCATCCCCAACATACCCTCCCCAACTCCACACCCCAACTCCCCACCCCAAGTCCCCTTCCACACTCCCCTTCCACACTCCCCTTCCACACTCCCCTCCACACTCCCTTCCCACAACTCAACTCCCCCACTCAACTCCCCAACTCCCCTCCCTCACTCCCCTCCCCCACTTCCTACCCCACTCCTCTCCCCAACTCCCCTCCCCACACCCCACACCCGCTCCCCTCCCCCGCCCCCCTCCCCCGCTCCTGTCCACCACTCCGTATCCCTGCACCTCCACACTGTGCTCCCGTACCCCACTCCCCTCCCCACTCCCATCCCCCACTCCCCTCCCCCACACCCCTACCCCACACCCCTACCCCACTCCGCTCCCCAACTCCCCTACCCCTCTCCCCTCCCCACTCCCCCACTCCCCTCCCCCACTCCCCTTACCCGCATCCCTTCCCTCCAAATCCTCACTGCCCTCCCATGCACCACTCCCCTCACCCAATCCTTTTCCTCCACCTCTTCACTGTCCTCCAATCCCCTCCCCTACTCCCCTTCCTTCTCCTCCACACTGCCCTCCCCACCACACTCCCATCCCCACTCCGCTCCCCAACCCTCCTACCTCACACCCCTCCCCCACTCCCCTTCCCTCCACCTCCTCACTGCCCTCCTCAACACAACTCCCCTACCCCACACACCTCACCCACTCCACTCACCCACTCCCCTTCCCTCCACCTCCTCACTGCGCTCCCCTATCCCACTCCCCTATCCCACTCCACTATCCCACTGCCCTATCCGACTCCACTTTCCCACTTCCCTACCCCACTCCCCTAACTCACTACCCTCCCCAACACCATTACCCCTCTCCACTCCACCATTCCCCTAACCCCCTCCCCTAGCCCACTCCGTCCCACACTCCCCTTCCCCCACTCCAGTCCACCTCTGCGCTTCCCTGCACCTCTTCACTGCCCTCCCCGACCACACTCCCATCCCTCACTACCCTCACGCACACCCCTACCCCACTCCCCTACACCACTCCCCTACCCCACTCCCCTACCGTACTCCACTAGCGCACTCCACTAGCGCACTCCACTACCGCACCCCCTCCACCACTCCCCTACCCCCACTCCCAATCACCACACACAACCCCACTCCCCTACCCACTCACCTCCCCACTCCGCTAACCCACTCCCCTCCCCCACTCCCCTCCCCCGCTCCCCTCCCCCGCTCCCCTCCCCCGCTCCCTGACACCACACCGGCTCCCCACTCCCCTCACCCACTCCCCTCCCCCACTCCGCCCCACAACCCTCCCCTTTCCCCTCCCCCACACCCCTCGCCCACTCCACTCCCGACACTCCTCCCCCACTCCACTCCCCTCCCCCAATCCCCCCCCCTCACCCCTCCCCACTCCCCTCCCCCACTCTCCTCCCGTCCAACACTCCACTTCCCTGCACCTCCTCACTGCCCTCCCCTACCACACTCCCATCCCCCACTCCGCTCCCCAACTCTCCTGCCTCACACCCCTTCCCCACTGCCCTTCCCTCCATCTCCTCACTGCCCTCCTCAACCCAACTCCGCTACCCCACACACATCACCAACTCGACTCACCCACTCCCCTTCCCTCCACCTCCTCACTGCGCTCCCCTATCCCACTCCCCTATCCCACTCCCCTATCTCACTCCAATATCCCACTCCCCTATCCGACTCCACTTTCCCACTTCCCTACCCCACTCCCCTAACTCACTCCCCTCCCCAACTCCAGTACCCCTCTCCACTCCACCATTCCCCTACCCCCTCCTCTAGCCAAACCTCCCACACTCACCTCCCCCCACTCCAGTCCACCTCTGCGCTCCCCTGCATCTCTTCACTGCCCTCCCCAACACACTCCCATCCCCCACTACGCTCCTTCATTCCCCTACCCCACTCCCCTACCGCACTCCACCCCCACTCCCCTATCGCACTCCCCTCCACAACTCCCCTACAGCACTCCAAATCACTACACCACTCCTCTCCCCACTCCCTACCTCAACACCCCTCCCCACTCCCCTAATCCACTCCCCTTCCCACTCCCCTCCCCCACTTCCCTCCCCCACTCCCCTCCCCCACCCCCCTACCCCACACCCATCACAAACTCCCCTACCCCACTCCCCTACTCCGCTCCTCTCCCACACTCCCCTCCCCCACTCCGCTCCCCCACTCCCCTCCCCCACGCCCTCCGCCACACTCCTACCACACTCTACTCCCTCACTCACCTCCCCAACTCCCCTCCCCCGCTCCCCTCCCACACTAACCTCCCACACACCCCTTCCCACTCCCCTCCCCTCCGACACTCCCCTCGTCCTCTCCCCACCGCCACTCTCCTCCCGAACACCCCTCCCCACTTCCCGCCCCCACCTCCTCCCCCACTCCACACTCCTCCCCCACTCCCGTCCACCACTCCGCATCCCTGCACCTCCTCACTGCCCTCCCGTACCACACTCCCCTCCCCCACTCCCCTACTCCAATCTCATACCCCACTCCACTCCCCCACTCTCATACCCCACTCCACTCCCCCACTCCCATACATCACTCCCCTCCACAACTCCCCTACCCCGCTCCCCTACCCCACTCCCCCACTCCCCCACTCCGCACCCCCTCTCCGCACCCCCACACCGCACTCCCCTCATCCACTACCCTACCCAATCCCACTACCCCACTCCCATCCCCCATTCCCCTCCCCCACTCCCCTACCCCACTCCCCTCCCCCACTCCCCTACCCCACTCCCCTACCCCACTCCCCTACCGCACTCCACTACCGCTCTCCACTCCCCCACTCCCCTATCGCACTCCCCTTCCGCACTCCCCTTCACATCTCCCCGATCCCACTCCCCGACCCCACTCCCCGACCCCACTCCCCGGCCCCTCTCCCCGGCCCCACTCCCCAGCCCCACTCCCCAGCCCCACGCCCCAGCCCCACTCCCCAGCCCCACTCCCCCAACCCCACTCCCCAAACCCCACTCCCCAACCCCACTCCCCTCCCCCACTCCCTGACACCACACTCGCTGCCCCACTCCCCTTCCCCACTCCCCTCCCCCACTCCCCTCCCCTGCCCCAGTCCCCTGCTCCACTCCCCTGCTCCACTCCCATGATCCACTCCCCTGCCCCACTCCCCTGCCCCACTCCCCTGCCCCACTCCCCTGCCCCACTCCCCTGCCCCACTCTGCTACCCCACTCTGCTACCCCACTCCGCTCCCCCACTCCGCTCACCCACTCACCTCCCCAACGCAGTCCGCTCCCCAACTTTCCTAGCCCACTCCCCTCCCCTCCACCTCCTCACTGCCTTCCACTACCCAACTCTCCTACCTCACACACCTCCCCCACTCCACTCCACAACTCCCATTCCCTCCACACCCCTCCCCCACTCCACTCCCCTCTCCAAGCCCCCACTCACTGACGCCACTCCCCTACCCATTCCCTGTCCCTCACCCCCCACCCTCACTCCCCTACCGCACTCACAAACCCCACTCCCCTCTCCCACTCCTCCACCCCAACTCCCCTCCCCAACGCCCCTCCCTCGCTCCCCTCCCCCGCTCCCCTCCGTCACTCCGCTCCCCCGCTCCCCTCCCCCGCTCCCCTCCCCCACTCCCCTCCCCCACACCCCTCGTCAACTCCCCTCCCCCACTACCCTCCCCCACTCCCCTACTCCGCTCCCGTAACCCACTCCCCACCCCACCCCCTCGTCAACCCCCCTCCCCCACTCCCCTCCACCACTCCCCTCCCCAACTCCATTCCGCCACTCTCCTCCCACACTCTACTCCCTCTCTCACCTCCCCAGATCCCCTCCCCCGCTCCACTCCCCTGCTCCCCTCCCCCGCTCCCCTCCCACACTAACCTCCCCCACACCCCTCCACACTCCGCTCCCCTCAGACACTCCCCTCCCCCTCCCTCCTCCGCCACTCTCCTCCCCAACACCCCTCCCCAACTCTCCTCCCCCACTCTACTCCCCCACTCTCCTCCCCCACTCCGCTCCCCCACTCCCCTACACAACTCTCCTCCCCCAATCCGCATCCCTGCACCTCCTCACTGCCCACCCGTACCACACTCCTCACCCCCACTCCACTCCCCCACTCTACTCCCCCACTCCACTCCCCCACTCCACTCCTCCTCTCCTCACACCCCATCCCCTCCACCACTCCTCTACCCCACCCCACTCCCCTCCCCCACTCCCCTCCCCCACTCCCCTACCCCACTCCCCTCCCCCACTCCCCTCCCCCACTCCACACCCCCACTCCCATACCTAATTCCCATCCACAACTTCCCTACCCCACTCCCCTACCCCACTCCGCTCCCCAAATCCGCTCCCCCACTCCACTCCCAACACCCCTCCCCAACTCTCCTACCTCACATCCATCCCCCACTCCCCTTCCCTCCACCTCCTCACTGCCCTCCACAATCCAACTCCCCTACCCCACAAACGTCCCCAACTCCAGTCACCCACTGCCCTTCCCTCCACCTCATCACTGCGCTCCCCAATCCCATTCCCCTATCCCACTCCCCTAGCCCACCACGTCCCACACTCACCTCCCCCCACTCCAGTCCACCTCTGCGCTTCCCTGCACCTCTTCACTGCCCTCCCCTACCACACTCCCATCCCTCACTACCCTCACGCACACCCCTACCCCACTCCCCTACACCACTCCCCTACCCCACTCCCCTACCGTACTCCAGTAGCGCACTCCACTCCTGCACTCCCCTCCACCAATCCCCTACCCCACTCCCCATCACCACACACCAACCCCACTCCCCTACCCCACTCACCTCCCCCACTCCGCTAACCCACTCCCCTCCCCGCTCCCCTCCCCCACTCCCTGACACCACACCGGCTCCCCCACTGCCCTCCCCCACTCCCCTCCCCCACTCCGCCCCTCAACCCTCCCCCCTTCCCCTCCCCCACTCCCCTCGCCCACTCCCCTCGCCCACTCCCCTCCCCCACTCCCCTCCCCCACTCCACTCCCCCACACCCCTCGCCCACTCCACTCCCGACACTCCTCCCCCACTCCCCTCCCCTCCCCCTCACCCCTCCCCCACTCCCGTCCCCCACTCCCCTCCCGTCCAACACACCGTTTCCCTGCACTTCCTCACTGCCCTCCCCTACTACACTCCCATCCCCCACTCCGCTCCCCAACTCTCCTACCTCACACCCCTCCCCCACTCCCCTTCCTTCCACCTCCTCACTGACCTCCTCAACCCAACTCCCCTACCCCACACACTTCCCCAACTCGACTCACCCACTCCCCTTCCCTCCACCTCCTCACTGCGCTCCCCGATCCCACTGCCCGATCCCACTCCCCTATCCCACTCCCCTATCGCACTCCCCTATCCCACTCCCCGATCCCACTCCCCTATCCCACTCCCCTATCCCACTCCCCTATCCCACTGCCCTATCCGACTCCACTTTCCCACTTCCCTACCCCACTCCCCTAACTCACTCCCCTCCCCAACTCCACTACCCCTCTCTACTCCACCATTCCCCTAACCCCCTCCCCTAGCCAACCCCTCCCACACTCCCCTCCCCCAACTCCAGTCCACCTCTGCGCTCCCCTGCATATCTTCACTGCCCTCCCCAACACACTCCCATCCCCCACTACGCTCCTGCATTCCCCTATCCCACTCCCCTACCGCACTCCACGCCCCCACTCCCCTACCACACTCCCCTCCACAACTCCGCTACACCACTCCAAATTACCACACCACTCCTCTCCCCCACTCCCTAACTCAACGCCCCTCCCCACTCCCCTAAACCACTCCCCTAAACCACTCCCCTTCCCACTCCCCTCCCCCACTCCCCTCCCCCACTTCCATCACAAACTCCCCTACCCCACTCCCCTACTCCGCTCCTCTCCACCACACCCCTCCCTCACATCCCTCCCCCACACCCCTCCCCCACACCCCTCATCAACTCCCCTCCCACACTCCCCTCCCCCACTCCCCTCCCTCACGCCCTCCGCCACCCTCCTACCACACTCTACTCCCTCACTCACCTCCCCAACTCCACATCCCCTCCCCCACTCCACTCTCCTCACCCACTCCCATCCCCCTCTCCCCTCCCCCACTCCCGTCCACCACTCCACATCCCTGCACCTCCTCACTGCCCTCCCGTACCACACTCCCCTCCCCCACTCCCCTACTCCAATCTCGTACCCCACTCCACTCCCCCATTCTCGTACCCCACTCCACTCCCCCACTCCCATACCTAATTTCCCTCCACAACTCCCCTACCCCGCTCCCCTACCGCACTCCCCCACTCCCTCACTCCGCTCCCCCACTCCGCACCCCATCTCCCCCACTCCGCACCCCCACTCCCCACCCCACTCCCCTCACCCACTACCCTACCCAACTCCACTACCCCACTCCCATCCCCCATTCCCCTCCCCCACTCCCCTACCCCACTCCCCTACCGCACACCACTACCGCTCTCCACTCCCCCACTCCCCTATCGCACTCCCCTCCACATCTCCCCGATCCCACTCCCCGACCCCACTCCCCGACCCCACTCCCCGACCCCACTCCCCAGCCCCACTCCCCAAACCCCACTCCCCAAACCCCACTCCCCAAACCCCACTCCACCAACCCCACTCCCCAACCCCACTCCCCTCACTCACTCCCTGACATCACACCCGCTGCCCCACTCCCCTTCCCCACTCCCCTCCCCCACTCCCCTTCCCCACTCCCTGACACCTCACCCGCTGCCCCACTCCCCTGCCCCACTCCCCTGCCCCAGTCCCCTGCTCCACTCCCCTGCTCCACTCCCCTGCTCCACGCCCCTGCTCCACTCCCCTGACCCACTCCCCTGCCCCACTCCGCTACACCACTCTGCTACCCCACTCCGCTACCCCACTCCGCTCCCCCACTCCCCTCCCCTACCGCAGTCCGCTCCCCAACTTTCCTAGCCCACTCCCCTCCCCTCCACCTCCTCACTGCCTTCCACTACCCAACTCTCCTACCTGACGCACCTCCCCCACTCCACTCCCCAACTCCCATTCCCTCCACTCCCCTCCCCCACTCCACTCACCTCACCAAGCCCCCACTCACTGACGCCACTCCCCTACCATTCCTTGTCCCCCACCCCCTCCCTCACTCCCCTACCGCACTCACAAACCCCGCTCCCCTCTCCCACTCCTCCACCCCACTCCCTGCCCCCTCTCCTCTCCGCAAATCCCCTTCCCCCTGCCCCGCCCCAACTCCCCTCCCCAACGCCCCTTCCTCGCTCCCGTCCCCCGCTCCCCTCCACCACTACCCTGCCCCGCTCCCCTCCCCCGCTCCCCCACACCCCTCGTCAACTCCCCTCCCCCACTCCCCTCCCCAACTCCCCTCCCCAACTCCCGTAAACCACTCCCCTCCCCCACACCCCTCGTCAACCCCCATCCCCCACTCCACTCCCCCACTCCCCTCCCCCTCTCCCCTCCCCCACTCCCCTCCCCAACTCCCTTCCGACACTCTCCTCCCACACTCTACTCCCTCTCTCACCTCCCCAGATCCCCTCCCCCGCTCCCCTCCCACACTAACCTCCCCCACACCCCTCCGCACTCCGCTCCCCTCCGACACTCCCCTCCCCCTCTCTCCTCCGCCACTCTCCTCCCCAACACCCCTCCCCCACTCCCCTCCCCCACCCCCTCCCCTGCTCCACTCCCCTACACAACTCTCCTCCCCACTCTCCTCCCCCACTCCCCTCCCCCACTCCCCTCCCCCACTCTCCTCCCCCACTCCGCATCCCTGCACCTCCTCACTGCCCTCCCGGACCACACACCCCACCACCACTCCACTCCCCCACTCCACTCCCCCACTCCACTCCCCCACTCCACTCCCCCTCTCCCCTCCCCCACTCCCCTCACCCCCTCCCCTCCCCCACTCCCCTCACTCCCTCCCCTCCCCCACTCCTCTACCCCACCCCACTCCCCTCCCCCACTCCCCTCCCCCACTCCTCTACCCCACCCCACTCCCCTCCCCCACTCCGCTTCCCCACTCCCCTACCCCACTCCCCTCCCCCGCTCCACACCCCCACTCCCATACCTAACTCCCATCCACAACTCCCCTACCCCACTCCACTCACTCCCTCCCCTCCCCCACTCCTTTACCCCACCCCACTCCCCTCCCCCACTCCCCTCCCCCACTCCTCTACCCCACCCCACTCCCCTCCCCCACTCCGCTTCCCCACTCCCCTACCCCACTCCCCTCCCCCACTCCACACCCCCACTCCCATACCTAACTCCCATCCACAACTCCCCTACCCCACTCCCCTACACCACTCCCCTCCCCCTCTCCCCTCCCCCTCTCCCCTCCCCCACTCCCCTCCCCCACTCCCGTCCCCCACTCCCCTCTCGTCCAACACTCCGCTTCCCTGCACCTCCTCACTGCCCTCCCCCACCACACTCCTAACCCCCACTCCGCTCCCCAACTCTCCTACCTCACACCCCTCCCCCACTCCCCTTCCCTCCACCTCCTCACTGCCCTCCACAACCCAACTCCCCTACCCCACACACGTCCCCAACTCCAGTCACCCACTCCCCTTCCCTCCACCTCCTCACTGCGCTCCCCTATCCCACTCCACTTTCCCACTTCCCTACCCCACACCCCTAACTCACTCCCCTCCCCAACTCCACTACCCCTCTCCACTCCACCATTCCCCTACCCCCCTCCCCTAGCCACCCTCCCCTAGCCACCCCGTCCCACACACCCCTCCCCCCACACCAGTCCACCTCTGCGCTCCCCTGCACCTCTTCACTGCCCTCCCCTACCACACTCCCCTCCCCCACTACGCTCCCGCATTCCCCTACCTCAACTCCCCTACTCACACCCCTACCCACTCCCCAAAACCACTCCCCTTCCCCCTCCCCTTCCCCTCCCCTCCCCCACTCCCTTCCCCCACTCCCCTCCCCCACTCCCGTCCCCCACTCCCCTCCCCCACTCCCATCACAAACACCCCTACTCCACTCCCCTACTCTACTCCCCTCCCCCACACCCCTCCCCCACACCACTCCCCCACACCCCTCGTCAACTCCTCTCCCCCACTCCCTTCCCCCACTCCCCTCCCCTACTCCCGTCCCCCACTCCCCTCCACTACTCCCATCACAAACACCCCTACTCCACTCCCCTACTCTACTCCCCTCCCCAACACCCCTCCCCCACACCACTCCCCCACACCCCTCGTCAACTCCTCTCCCTCACTCACCTCCCCAACTCCCCTCCCCCGCTCCCCTCCCACACTAACCTCCCACACACCCCTCCCCACTCCCCTCCCCTCCGACATTCCCCTCCCCCTCTCTCCTCCGCCACTCTCCTCCTGAACACCCCTCCCCCACTTCCCTCCCCCACCTCCTGCCCCACTCCACTCTCCTCACCCATTCCCATCCTCCACTCCCCTCCCCCACTCCCGTCCAACACTCCCCATCCCTGCACCTCCTCACTGCCCTCCCGTACCACACTCCCCTCCCCCACTCCCCTACCCTACTCTCGTACCCCAATCCACTCCCCCACTCTCGTACCCCACTCCACTCCCCCACTCCCATACCTCACTCCCCTTCACAACTCCCCTACACCGCTCCCCTACCCCTCTCCCCTACCCCGCTCCCCCACTCCGCTCCCCCACTCCGCACCCCCACTCCGCACCCCCACTCCGCACCCCCACTCCCCACCACCACTCCCCTCCCCCACTACCCTTCCCAACTCCACTACCCCACTCCCATCCCCCATTCCCCTCACCCACTCCCCTAGCCCACCCCCTCCCACACTCCCCTCCCCCCACTCCAGTCCACCTCTGCGCTTCCCTGCACCTCTTCACAGCCCTTCCCTACCACACTCCCATCCCCCACTACACTCCCGCAGTCCCCTACCCCACTCCCCTACCGCACTCCCCTCCACATCTCCCCTATCCCACTCCCCGACCCCACTCCCCGTTCGCACTCCCCGGCCCCACTCACCAGCCCCACGCCCCAGCCCCACTCCCCAAACCCCACTCCCCAAACCCCACTCCCCAAACCCCACTCCCCAAACCCCACACCCCCTTCCCCACACCCCCAACTGCACTCCCCCAACCCCACTACCCCAAACCCCACTCCCCAACCCCACTCCCCTCCCCCACTCCCACTCCCCTCCCCCACTCCCTGACACCACACCCGCTGCCCCACTCCCCTGCCCCACTCCCCTCACCCACTCCCTGACACCTCACCCGCTGCCCCAACCCCCTGACCCACTCCCCTGCTCCACTCCCCTGCCACAGTCCCCTGCCCCACTCCACTGCCCCACTCCGCTACCCCACTCCACTACCCCACTCCGCTACCCCACTCTGCTACCCCACTCTGCTACCCCACTCCGCTACCCCACTCCGCTCCCCCACTCCCCTCCCCTACCGCTGTCCGCTCCCCAACTTTCCTAGCCCACTCCCCTCCCCTCCACCTCCTCACTGCCTTCCACTACCCAACTCTCCTACCTCACACACCTCCCCCACTCCACTCCCCAACTCCCATTCGCTCCACTCCCCTCCCCCACTCCACTCCCCTCTCCAAGCCCCCACTCACTGATGCCACTCCCCTACCCATTCCCTGTCCCCCACTCCCCTCCCTATTCCCTGTCCCCCAATCCCCTCCCTCACTCCCCTACCGCACTCACAAACCCCACTCCCCTCTCCCACTCCTCCACCCCACTCCCTTCCCCCTCTCCTCTCCGCTAATCCCCTTCCCCCTCCCCCTCCCCAACGCCCCTCCCCAACGCACCTCCCCCGCTCCCCTCCCCCACTCCCCTCCCCCGCACCACTCGTCAACTCCCCTCCCCCACTCCCCTACTCCACTCCCCTCATTCCACTCCCCTCCGTAACACCCCTCGTCAACTCCCCTCCGCCACACCCCTCGTCAACTCCCCTCCCCCACTCCCCTCGTCAACTCCCCTCCCCCACTCCCCTCCCACTCTCCCCTACCAGCTCCCCTCACCCGCCCCCTCCCCCACTCCCCTCCCCCACTCACATCCCCCTCTCCCCTCCCCCTCTCTCCTCCCCCTCTCTCCTCCCCCACTCTCCCCTCCCCACTCTCCTCCCCCACTCTCCCCTCCCCCACTCTCTCCTCCCCCACTCTCCCCTCCCCCACTCTCCTCTCCCCCACTCTCCCCTCCCCCACTCTCCTCCCCCTCTCCTCCCCCACTCTCCTACCCCACACACCTCCCCCACTCCCCTCCCCCACTCCGCTCCCCAACTCTCCGACCTCACACACCTCCGCCACTCCCCTTCCCTCCACAACCCACCTCCCCTACCCCGCACACGTCACCCGCTCCACTTACACACTCCCCTTCCCTCCACCTCCTCACTGCACTCCCCTATCCCACTCCCCTATCCCACTCCACATTCCCCTATCCCACTCCACATTCCCACTCCCCGACACGACTCCCATTACTCACTCCCCTCCCCAACTCCGCTACCCCACTCCCCTCCCCCATTCCCCTAACCCCTTCCCCTAGCACACCCCCTCCAACACTCCCCGCCCCCCTCTCCAGTCCACCTCTGCGCTTCCCTGCACCTCTTCACTGCCCTCCCCTATCACACTCCCATCCCCCACTACCCTCCCGCACTCCCCTACCCCACTCCCCTACCGCACTCCACTCCCCCACTCCTCTCCCCCACACCCCTCTCACACTAACCTCCCCCACTCCCCTCCCAACTCCCCTCGCCCACTCCCCTACCACACACCCCTACCCAACTCCGCTTACCTCCACCTCCTCACTGCCCTACTCTACCCCACTCCCATCTCAAACTACCGTCCCCCACTCCCGAAACGCACACCCCTCCACAACACCCCGACCCTACACCCCTACCCAACACCCCTACCCCACTCCCCTACCCCATTCCACTACCCCAGTCCCGTTGCCAATCCCCTACCTCACTCGCCTCCCACACTTCCCTACCCACCTCTCCTAACCCCCTCCCCGACCCCACTCCCCTTCCCTCCACCTCCTCACTGCACTCCAGTACCCAGCTCCCCTACCCACTACCTCCACCATGCCCCTCCCTCATTCCCCTTCCCTCCAGCTCCTCCCAGCGCTCCCCTACCCAACTCCCCTATCCCACTCCCCTACCCCACTCCCCGAAACTACACCCCTCCCCCACTCCACACCCCCACTCCACACCCCCACTCCCCTTACCTCAACCATCTCACTGCGCTCCCCTACCCCACTCACCTCCACTACTCCCCTTCCTTCTCCTCCTCATTGCCCTCCCCTACCCAACTCCCCAACGCCACTGCCCTCCCCCACTCCCCACGCGACTCCCCTTCACTCCACCTCATCACTGCCCTCCCCTACCCCACACCGCTCCGCACTCCCCTCCTCACTTCCCTCCCCCACTCCCCTCCACATTCTCCTCCCTCACTCCCCACCCCATATCCCTACCTCTCTCCCCTCCCCCACTCCCCTCCCCCACTCCCCTCCCCCACTCCCCTCCACCACTCCCCTCCTCTCCCCAACTCCCCTATCCCACTCTCCTCCCACACTCCACACCCTCACTCACCTCCCCAGATCCCCACACCCGCTCCCCTCCCGCACTAACCTCCCCCACAACCCTCCCCACTCCCCTCCCCCACTCCCCTCCCCCACTCCCCTCCCCCACTCCCCTACCCCTCTCCCCTCCCACTCTCCCCTCCCCCACTCTCCACTCCCCCACTCTCTTCCCCCTCTCTCCTCCCCCACTCTCCTCCCCCACTCTCCTCCCCCAATCCCATCCCCCACTCCGCTCCCCAACTCTCCTATCTCACAACCCTCCCCCACTCCCCTTCCCTCCACAACCAAACTCCCCTACCCCGCACACCTCCCCCACTCCACTTACACACTCCCCTTCCCTCCACCTCCTCACTGCGCTCCCCTATCCCACTTCCCTATCCCACTCCACATACCCCTATCCCACTCCACATTCCCACTCCCCTCCCCCCACTCCAGTCCACCTCTGCGCTTCCCTGCACCTATTCACTGCCCTCCCCTACCACACTCCCATCCCCCACTACCCTCACGCACTCCCCTACCCCACACCCCTACCGCACTCCGCTCCACCTCTCCACTCCCCTCCCCCACTCCCCTCCCCCACTCCCCTCCCCCACACCCCTCACACACTAACCTCCCCCACTACCCTCCCAACTCGCTTCGCCCACTCCCCTACCATGCACCCTACCCAACTCTGCTTACCTCCACCTCCTCACTGCCCTACTCTACCGCACTCCCATCCTACACATACCCTCCTCCACTACCCTCCCCCACTCCCCAATCGCACACCCCTCCACGACACCCCGACCCCACTCCCCTACCCCACACCCCTACCCCACTCCCCTACCCCATTCCACTACCCCAGTCCCGTTGCCAATCCCCTACCTCACTCCCCTCCCACACTTCCCTACCCACCTCTCCTAACCCCCTCCCCTACCCCACTCCCCTTCCCTCGACCTCCTCACTGCACTCCAGTACCCAATTCCCTACCCACATACCTCCACCACTCCCCTCCCTGATTCCCCGTCCCTCCACCTCCTCCCTGCGCTCCCCTACCCAGCTCCCCTATCCCACTCCCCTACCCCACTCCCCTACCCCACTCCCCTAAACTACACCCCTCCCCCACTACACACCCCCACTCCCCTTACCTCCACCACCTCACTGCGCTCCCCTACCCCACTCTCCTACCCCACTCTCCTATCCCACTCCACTTTCCCACTCCCCGACTGCACTCCCCTAACTCACTTCTCTCCCACACTCACCACCCCTTCTCCCCTTCCTTCTCCTCCTGACTGCTCTCCCCTACCCAACTCCCCAACGCCACTGCCCTCCCCCACTCCCCACGTTACTCCCCTTCACTCCACCTTATCACTGCCCTCCCCTACCCCACACCCCTCCCCACTCCCCTCCCCACTTCCCTCCCCCACTCCCATCCACATTCTCCTACCTCACTCCCCACCCCATACCCCTACCTCACTCCACTCCCCCACTCACATAACACACACCCCACCCCCACTCCCCTCCCCCACTCCCCTCCCCCACTCCTCTCCCCCACTCCCCTCCCCCATTCCCCTCACCCACTCCCCTCCGACCCAACTCCACTCCCACTCCCCTTCCCTCCACCTCCTGACAGCACACCCCTACCAGACTCCACGACACCACTCTGCACCCCCACTCCCCTCCTCTACTCCCCTACCCCACCGCACATCCCTCCCAAACTCCCCTACCAGACGCCCTCCCCCACTCCCCTCCCCTCCCCCACTCCCCTCCCCCTCTCCCCTCCCCAAATCGCCTCCCCAGTCCCATTACCAAATCGCCTCCCCCAGTCCCCTTACCAAATCGCCTCCCCTACTCCCCTGCCCTCCACATCCTTACAGCCCTCCTCTACTCCACTCCCCTACAACACTCTGATCCCCCACTCGCCCCACCAATCCCCTACCCCGCTTCTCTCCAAAACTCCCCTACCCTCTCCCCACCCCCACTCCCCTACCCCACTCCCCTACCCCATTCCACTACCCCAGTCCCGTCGCCAATCCCCTACCTCACACCCCTCCCATACTCCCCTACCCACCACTCCTACCCCACTCTCTTACCCCACTCCCCTTCCCTCCACCTCCTCAATGCACTCCAGTACCCAACTCCCCGACGCCACTGCCCTCCCCCACTCCCCACGACACTCCCCCACTGCCCTACCTCGCTCCATTCCCCCAGTTACCACCCCCACTACCTTACCCCACTCCCCTCTACAATCCCCTCCCCAATCCCCTCCCCACCCCCGTCCCCACTTCCCTCCCCCACTCCCCCACCCCACTCACCTAACACACACCCTACCCCACTCCACTCCCCCATTCCCCTCTCCCACTCCCCTTCCCTCCATCTCCTCACTGCACCCCTACCCAACTCCCGTCCCCACTCCCCTTCCCTCCACCTCCTTACAGTCCACCCCTACCACACTTCCCGACACCACCCTGCACCCCCACCCCCTCCTCCACTCCCCTACCCCACTACCCCACCGCACCTCCCTCCCAAACTCCCCTACCAGACGTCCTCCCCCACTCCCCTCCCCCAAACCCCTCCCCACACACCACCACCCCCACTTCCCTCCCCCACTCCCCCACCCCACTCACCTAACACACACCCTACCCCACTCCACTCCCCCATTCCCCTCTCCCACTCCCCTTCCCTCCATCTCCTCACTGCACCCCTACCCAACTCCCGTCCCCACTCCCCTTCCCTCCACCTCCTTACAGCCCACCCCGACCACACTTCCCGACACCACACTGCACCCCCACCCCCTCCTCCACTCCCCTACCCCACTACCCCACCGCACCTCCCTCCCAAACTCCCCTACCAGACGCCCTCCCCCACTCCCCTCCCCCAAACCCCTCCCCACACACCACCCCCACTCCCCTCCCACACTCCCCTCCCCCAATCCGCACCCCCACTCCCCAAGCCCACTCCCCTCCCCAACTCCCCTTCCCTCCACCTCCTTCCAGCGCTCCCCTACTCCACTCCCCTACACCACTCTGATACCCCACTAGCCTCACCACTCCCTACCCTACTCCCCTCCAAAACTCCCATACCCTATCCCCACCCCCACTCACCTACACCACTCCCCTAACCCACTCCCTGTCCCCCACTCTCCTCCCCCACTCCCCTCCCCAACTCCCCTCGCCCAGTCTCCTCCCACACTCCCCTCCCTCACTCCCCTCCAACTCCCCTACAACTCTAACCTCCCCCACTCCCCTCTGCACTCCCCTCCGCACTCCCCTCCCCACTCCCCACCCCACTCCCCTCCCCCACTGCCCTCCTCACTCCCCTCCCCACTCCCCTCCTCACTCACCTCCCACACTAACCTTCCCCACTCGCTCCCCCACGCCCCTCCCCATCACCTCCCACACTAACCTCCCCCACTCGCCTCCCCACTCCCCTCCCCACTCCCCTCCCGCTCTTGCCTCCCCCAATCCCCTCCCCCACTCCCAAACTCCCCTCCCCCACTCCCCTCACTCACTAATCTCCCCCACTCCCCTCCCACACTAACCTCCCCCACTCCCCTCCCAACTCCCCTCATCCACTCCGCTACCCCACTCCGCTTACCTCCACATCCTCACTGCACGACTCCACCACACTCCCATCCCCCACTACCCTCCCCCACTACCCGCCCCCACTCCCTAACCGCACCCCCCTCCACAACACCCCTACCCCTCTCCCCTACCCCAAACCTGACCCCACACCCCTACCCTACACCCCTACCCTACTCCCCTACCCCAGTCCACTACCCCAGTCCCATCGCCAATCTCCTCTCTCACACCCCTCCCATACTCCCATACCCACCTCTCCTACCCCACTCCCCTACCCCACTCCCCTTCCCGCCACCTCCTCACTGCACTCCAGTACCCAGATCCCCTACGCCACTGCCCTCCCCCACTTCCCTACCTCACTCCACTCCACCAGTTACCCCTCCCACTACCTTACCCCACTCCCCTCCCCAACTCCCCTTCCCTCCATCTCCTGACAGTCCTCCCCTACTCCACTCCCCTGCACCACTCTGCTCCCCCACTAGCCCCACCACTCCCCTACCCCACTCCCCTCCAAAACTCCCATAACCTCTCCCCACCCCCACTCACCTACACCACTCCCCTAACCCACTCCCTGTCCCTCAATCCATTCCCTGACTACCCAAACCCCACTCTCCTCCCCCACGCACCTCCCCAACTCCCCTCCTCCACACCTCGACCCCACTCTCCACCCCTCTCCTCGAGGCAACACCCCTCCCCCACACCTCGCCCCACTCCCTGCCTCAACTCCCCCACCCCACACTCCCCTCCCCCACTCCCCTCCCCCACTCCCCTCCCCCACTCCCCTCCCCAACTCCCCTCCCCCACTCAACTCCCCTTCCACGCACTCTTCCCCACACTCCTCCCCACACCCCTCCCCTACTCCCCACTCCCACTGCCCTCCCCCAAATCGCCCACCACACTCCCCTCCCACACTCCCCTCCCCCAAATCCCCTGCCCCAATTCCCCTACCGCACTCCCATCCCCCACTCCCATCCCCCACTATCCTCCCCAACTACCCTCCCCCACTACCCTCTCCCACTCCACTCCCCCACTCCACGCCCCCACTCCACTCCCCCATCCCCACCCCCACTCTCCTCCCCCACTCCCCTACCCCAAATCCCCTTCCACAAATCCCCTACCCCAAATCCCCTCCCCAAATCCCCTCCCCCAAATCCCCGCCCCCACTCCATTCACATACCGCACTCCCCTCCACAACTCCCCTACCCGACTCCCCTACACAGCCCCCCGTCACCACACCCCTACCACACTCCCCTCCCCCACTCCGCTACCCGACTCCCATACCCCACACCCCTACCCCACTCCCCGACCCCACTCCCCGACCGCACTCCACGACCCCACTCCATGACCGCACTCACCCGACCCCACTCACCCGACCCCACTCACCCGATCACGCTCCCCACCCCCACACCCCAACACCACTCCCCACCCCCATGCCCCTCCCCTAGTCCCCTCCCCCACAACTCTACCCCACTATCCTCACCTCTCCTCTCTGCAACACCCGTCCCCCACTCCCCTCCCCCATTCCCCTCCCCCCGTCCCCACACCCCCTACCACACTCCCCTCCCCCACCCCGCTCCCCCACCCCGCTCCCCCACTCCCCTCCCACGCTAACCTCCCCCACACTCCTCCCCACACTCCTCCGCACACTCCTCCCCCACTCCCCTCCCCCACTGCCCTCCCCCACTCCCCTCCCCCAAATTCCGTACCCCAAATTCTGTACCCCAAATCCCGTACCCCAAATCCCCTACCCCCAATCCCCTCCCCCAAATCAACTCCCACACTCCACTCGCATACCGCACTCCCCTCCACAACTCCCCGACACGACTCCCATACCCAACCCCCCGTCAATACACCCCTACCACACTCCCCTCCCCCACTCCCCTCCCCCACTCCACTCCCCCACTCCCCTACCCCACTCCCCTAAACTACACCCCTCCCCCACTACACACCCCCACTCCCCTTACCTCCACCACCTCACTGCGCTCCCCTACCCCACTATCCTACCCCACTCTCCTATCCCACTCCACTTTCCCACTCCCCGACCCCACTCCCCTAACTCACTTCTCTCCCACACTCACCACCCCTTCTCCCCTTCCTTCTCCTCCTGACTGCTCTCCCCTACCCAACTCCCCAACGCCACTGCCCTCCCCCACTCCCCACGTTACTCCCCTTCACTCCACCTCATCGCTGCCCTACCCTACCCCACACCCCTCCCCACTCCCCTCCCCACTCCCCTCCCCACTTCCCTCCCCCACTCCCCTCCACATTCTCCTACCTCACTCCCCACCCCATACCCCTACCTCACTCCACTCCCCCACTCACATAACACACACCCCACCCCCACTCCCCTCCCCCACTCCCCTCCCCCACTCCTCTCCCCCACTCCCCTCCCCCATTCCCCTCACCCACTCCCCTCCGACCCAACTCCACTCCCACTCCCCTTCCCTCCACCTCCTGACAGCACACCCCTACCAGACTCCACGACACCACTCTGCACCCCCACTCCCCTCCTCTACTCCCCTACCCCACCGCACATCCCTCCCAAACTCCCCTACCAGACGCCCTCCCCCACTCCCCTCCCCTCCCCCACTCCCCTCCCCCTCTCCCCTCCCCAAATCGCCTCCCCAGTCCCATTACCAAATCGCCTCCCCAGTCCCCTTACCAAATCGCCTCCCCTACTCCCCTGCCCTCCACATCCTTACAGCCCTCCTCTACTCCACTCCCCTACAACACTCTGATCCCCCACTCGCCCCACCAATCCCCTACCCCGCTTCTCTCCAAAACTCCCCTACCCTCTCCCCACCCCCACTCCCCTACCCCACTCCCCTACCCCATTCCACTACCCCAGTCCCGTCGCCAATCCCCTACCTCACACCCCTCCCATACTCCCCTACCCACCTCTCCTACCCCACTCTCTTACCCCACTCCCCTTCCCTCCACCTCCTCAATGCACTCCAGTACCCAACTCCCCGACGTCACTGCCCTCCCCCACTCCCCACGACACTCCGCCACTGCCCTACCTCGCTCCATTCCCCCAGTTACCACCCCCACTACCTTACCCCACTCCCCTCTACAATCCCCTCCCCAATCCCCTCCCCACCCCCGTCCCCACTTCCCTCCCCCACTCCCCCACCCCACTCACCTAACACACACCCTACCCCACTCCACTCCCCCATTCCCCTCTCCCACTCCCCTTCCCTCCATCTCCTCACTGCACCCCTACCCAACTCCCGTCCCCACTCCCCTTCCCTCCACCTCCTTACAGTCCACCCCTACCACACTTCCCGACACCACCCTGCACCCCCACCCCCTCCTCCACTCCCCTACCCCACTACCCCACCGCACCTCCCTCCCAAACTCCCCTACCAGACGCCCTCCCCCACTCCCCTCCCCCAAACCCCTCCCCACACACCACCCCCACTTCCCTCCCCCACTCCCCCACCCCACTCACCTAACACACAGCCTACCCCACTCCACTCCCCCATTCCCCTCTCCCACTCCCCTTCCCTCCATCTCCTCACTGCACCCCTACCCAACTCCCGTCCCCACTCCCCTTCCCTCCACCTCCTTACAGCCCACCCCGACCACACTTCCCGACACCACACTGCACCCCCACCCCCTCCTCCACTCCCCTACCCCACTACCCCACCGCACCTCCCTCCCAAACTCCCCTACCAGACGCCCTCCCCCACTCCCCTCCCCCAAACCCCTCCCCACACACCACCCCCACTCCCCTCCCACACTCCCCTCCCCCAATCCGCACCCCCACTCCCCAAGCCCACTCCCCTCCCCAACTCCCCTTCCCTCCACCTCCTTCCAGCGCTCCCCTACTCCACTCCCCTACACCACTCTGATCCCCCACTAGCCTCACCACTCCCTACCCTACTCCCCTCCAAAACTCCCATACCCTCTCCCCACCCCCACTCACCTACACCACTCCCCTAACCCACTCCCTGTCCCCCACTCTCCTCCCCCACTCCCCTCCCCAACTCCCCTCGCCCAGTCTCCTCCCACACTCCCCTCCCTCACTCCCCTCCAACTCCCCTACAACTCTAACCTCCCCCACTCCCCTCTGCACTCCCCTCCGCACTCCCCTCCCCACTCCCCTCCCCACTCCCCTCCCCCACTGCCCTCCTCACTCCCCTCCCCACTCCCCTCCTCACTCACCTCCCACACTAACCTTCCCCACTCGCTCCCCCACGCCCCTCCCCACTCACCTCCCACACTAACCTCCCCCACTCGCCTCCCCACTCCCCTCCCCACTCCCCTCCCGCTCTTGCCTCCCCAATCCCCTCCCCCACTCCCAAACTCCCCTCCCCCACTCCCCTCACTCACTAATCTCCCCCACTCCCCTCCCACACTAACCTCCCCCACTTCCCTCCCAACTCCCCTCATCCACTCCGCTACCCCACTCCGCTTACCTCCACATCCTCACTGCACGACTCCACCACACTCCCACCCCCCACTACCCTCCCCCACTACCCGCCCCCACTCCCTAACCGCACCCCCCTCCACAACACCCCTACCCCTCTCCCCTACCCCAAACCTGACCCCACACCCCTACCCTACACCCCTACCCTACTCCCCTACCCCAGTCCACTACCCCAGTCCCATCGCCAATCTCCTCTCTCACACCCCTCCCATACTCCCATACCCACCTCTCCTACCCCACTCCCCTACCCCACTCCCCTTCCCGCCACCTCCTCACTGCACTCCAGTACCCAGATCCCCTACGCCACTGCCCTCCCCCACTTCCCTACCTCACTCCACTCCACCAGTTACCCCTCCCACTACCTTACCCCACTCCCCTCCCCACTCCCCTCCCCATTTCCCTCCCCCACTTCCCTCCCCCACTCCCCTCCCATTTCTCCTACCTCACTCCCCACCCCATACCCATACCCCACTCCCCTCCCGCACTGCCCTACCTCACTCCACTCCCCCAGTTAACGCACCCACTACCTTGCCCCACTCCCCTCCCCACTCCCTTCCCCCACTCGCCTCCCCATACCCCTACCTCACTCCACTCCCCCACTCCCCTACCCCACTCACTTAACACACACCCCTCCCCCACTCCCCTCCCCCATTCCCCTCTCCCACCCCCTTCCCTCCATCTCCTCACTGCCCCACTACCCAAATCCCCTCCCCACTCCCCTTCCCTCCACCTCCTTTCAGCCCACCCCTACCACACTCCCCGACACCACTCTGCACCCCCACCCCCTCCTCCACTCCCCTACCCCACTACCCCACCGCACTTCCCTCCCAAACTCCCCTACCAGACGCCCTCCCCCACTCCCCTCCCCCACACCCATCCCCACACCCCTTACCCACTCCCCCACTCCACTCGCCCACTCCCCTCCCCCTCTCCACCTCCCCCACACCCCTCGCCCACTACCCTACCGCTATGGCCTACCCCACGCCCCTCCACAACTCCCCTCCCCAACTCCCCTTCCCTCCATCTCCTGACAGTCCTCCCCTACTCCACTCCCCTGCACCACTCTGCTCCCCCACTAGCCCCACCACTCCCCGACCCCACTCCCCTCCAAAACTCCCAAACCTCTCCCCACCCCACTCTCCTACACCACTCCCCTAACCCACTCCCTGTCCCTCAATCCATTCCCTGACCACCCAAACCCCACTCTCCTCCCCCACGCACCTCCCCAACTCCCCTCCTCCACACCTCGACCCCACTCTCCACCCCTCTCCTCGAGGCAACACCCCTCCCCCACACCTCGCCCCACTCCCTGCCTCACTCCCCCACCCCACACTCCCCTCCCCCACTCCCCTCCCCCACTCCCCTCCCCCACTCCCCTCCCAAGCTCCCCTCCCCCACTACCCCTCCTCAACTCCCCTAACTCCCCTTCCCCACTCCCCTCCACCACTCCCCTCCCCAACTCCCCTCCCCCACTCAACTCCCCTTCCCACGCACTCTTCCCCACACTCCTCCCCACACCCCTCCCCTACTCCCCACTCCCACTGCCCTCCCCCAAATCCCCCACCACACTCCCTCCCACACTCCCCTCCCCCAAATCCCCTGCCCCAATTCCCCTACCGCACTCCCATCCCCCACTCCCATCCCCCACTATCCTCCCCAACTACCCTCCCCCACTACCCTCTCCCACTCCACTCCCCACTCCACTCCCCCACTCCACTCCCCCATCCCCACCCCCACTCTCCTCCCCCACTCCCCTACCCCAAATCCCCTTCCACAAATCCCCTACCCCAAATCCCCTCCCCAAATCCCCTCCCCCAAATCCCCGCCCCCACTCCATTCACTACCGCACTCCCCTCCACAACTCCCCTACCCGACTCCCCTACACAGCCCCCCGTCACCACACCCCTACCACACTCCCCTCCCCCACTCCGCTACCCGACTCCCATACCCCACACCCCTACCCCACTCCCCGACCCCACTCCCCGACCGCACTCCACGACCCCACTCCATGACCGCACTCACCCGACCCCACTCACCCGACCCCACTCACCCGATCACACTCCCCACCCCCACACCCCAACCCCACTCCCCACACCCATGCCCCTCCCCTAGTCCCCTCCCCCACAACTCTACCCCACTATCCTCACCTCTCCTCTCTGCAACACCCGTCCGCCACTCCCTCCCCATTCCCCTCCCCCCGTCCCCACACCCCCTACCACACTCCCCTCCCCCACTCCCCTCCCACGCTAACCTACCCCACACTCCTCCCCACACTCCTCCGCACACTCCTCCCCCACTCCCCTCCCCCACTGCCCTCCCCCACTCCCCTCCCCCAAATTCCGTACCCCAAATTCTGTACCCCAAATCCCGTACCCCAAATCCCCTACCCCCAATCCCCTCCCCCAAATCACCTCCCACACTCCACTCGCTTACCGCACTCCCCTCCACAACTCCCTGACCCGACTCCCCTACCCAACCCCCGTCAATACACCCCTACCACACTCCCCTCCCCCACTCCCATCCCCCACTCCACTCCCCCACTCCCCTACCCCACTCCCCTACCCCACTCCCAGACCCCACTTCCCAACTCCACACTCCTACTCCACTCTGCACTCCACTCCCCTACTCCACTCCTCTCCCCCACACCCATCCTCAACTCCCCTCCCTAACTCCCCTCCATAACACCCCTCCCCAACTCCCCTCCCTCCCTCCCCTAACCCACTACCCTCCCCCATTTCCCTAACCCCCGACCCTCCCCAACTCCACTCCCCCACTCCCCTCCCCCACTCCCCTCCCACACTAACCTCCCACACTAACCTCCCACACACTCCCTCCCCACACTCCTCCCCACACTCCTCCCCAAAGTCCTCCCCAATCCCCAACCCCAAATCCCCGACCCAAATCCCTTCCCCCAAATCCACTCCCCAAATCCCCTTCCCCAAATAACCTCCCCCACTCCACCCGTATACCGCACTCCCCTCCAGAACTCCACTACCCGACTCCCCTACCCAACCCCCGTCACCACTCCCCCTACCACACTCCCCTCCCCACTCCTTTCCCCCACCCCCTCCCACACTAACCTCCCCCACACTCCTCCCCACACTCCTCCGCACACTCCTCCCCCACTACCCTCCCCCACTGCCCTCCCCCAAATTCCGTACCCCAAATTCCGTACCCCAAATCCCCGACCCCAAATCCCCTCCCCCAAATCCCCACCCCCCACTCCACTCGCATACAGCACTCCCCTCCACAACTGACCTACCCGACTCCCCAACCCAACCCCCCGTCAATACACCCCTACCACACTCCCCTCCCCACTCCCCTCCCCCACTCCACTCCCCCACTCCCCTCCCCCACTCCCCTACCCACTCCCAGACCCCACTTCCCAACTCCACACTCCTACTCCACTCTGCACTCCACTCCCCTACTCCACTTCTCTCCCCCACACCCATCCTCAACTCCCCTCCCTAACTCCCCTCCATAACACCCCTCCCCAACTCCCCTCCCTCCCTCCCCTAACCCACTACCCTCCCCCATTTCCCTAACCCCCGACCCTCCCCAACTCCACTCCCCCACTCCCCTCCCCCACTCCCCTCCCACACTAACCTCCCACACTAACCTCCCCCGCACTCCTCCCCACACTCCTCCCCACACTCCTCCCCAAAGTCCTCCCCAATCCCCAACCCCAAATCCCCGACCCCAAATCCCTTCCCCCAAATCCACTCCCCCAAATCCCCTTCCCCAAATAACCTCCCCCACTCCACCCGTATACCGCACTCCCCTCCACAACTCCACTACCCGACTCCCCTACCCAACCCCCATCACCACTCCCCCTACCACACTCCCCTCCCCACTCCGCTCCCCCACCCCCTCCCACACTAACCTCCCCCACACTCCTCCCCACACTCCTCCGCACACTCCTCCCTCACTACCCTCCCCCACTGCCCTCCCCAACTCCCCTCCCTCCCTCCCCAAACCCACTACCCTCCCCCATTTCCCTAATCCACTACCCTCCCCAACTCCCCGCCCCAACTCCCCTCCCCCACTCCACTCCCCCACTCCCCTCCCACACTAACCTCCCACACTAACCTCCCCCACACTCCTCCCCACACTCCTCCCCACACTCCTCCCCCACTCCCATCCCCACTCTCCTCGTCCACTCCCCTACCCCACTCCGCTACCCCACTCCAAGACACCACTCCCCTACTCCACTCCCCTACTCCACTCTGAACTCCACTCCCCTACAGCACTCCACTCCCCCACACCCCTCCTCAACTCCCCTCCCTTACTCCACTCCACTCCCCCACACCCCTCCTCAACTCCTCTCCCTAACACCCCTCCCTAACTCCCCTCCCCAACTCCCCTCCCTCACTCCCCTCCCCCACTCCCCTCCCCAATCCCCTCCCCCACTCCCCTCTCCCTCCCACACTAACCTCCCACACTAACCTCCCACACTAACCTCCCACACACTCCTACCCACACTCCTCCCCAAAGTCCTCCCGCTCTCCCCGACACCAGGTCCCCTACCCAAATCCCTTCCCCCAAATCCCCTCCACCAAATCCCCTCCCCCAAATCCCCTCCCCCACTCCACCGCATACCGCACTACCCTCCACAACTCCCCTTCACAACTCCCCTCCCCGACTCCCCTACCCAACCCCCGTCACCGCACCCCCTACCACACTCCCTCCCCCACTCCCCTCCCCCACTCCCCTACTCCACTCCCCTACTCCACTCTACACTCTACTCCCATACTCCACTCCACTCCCCCACAACCCTCCTCAACAACCCTCCCTAACTCCCCTCCCTAACACCCCTCCCCAACTCCCCTCCCTCCCTCCCCTAACCCACTACACTCCCCCATTTCCCTAACCCACTACCCTCCCCAGCTCCCTCCCCCTCTCCCCCTCCCCCACTCCCCTCCCCCCACTCCGCTCCCACACTAACCTCCCCCACACTCCTCCCCACACTCCTCCCCAAAGTCCTCCCCCACTCCCCTACCGCAAGTCCCCTACCCCAAATCCCTTCCCCCCAAATCCACTCCCCCAAATCCCCTCCCCCAAATAACCTCCCCCACTCCACCCGCATACCGCACTGCCCTCCACAACTCCCCTACCCGACTCCCCTACCCAAACCCCCGTCACCACACCCCCTACCACACACCCTCCCCCACGTCCGCTCTCCCACTCCCCTCCCACACTAACCTCCCCCACACTCCTCCCCCACTCCCCTCCCCGACCGCACACCACGACCCCACTCCATGACCACACTCACCCGACCCAACTCCCCTCCCACACTAACCACCAACACACTCCGCCCCACTCCCCTCCCCCACTCCCCTCCACCACTGCCCTCTCCAAGTCCCATCCCCCAAATCCCCTCCCCCAAATCCCCTACCCCAAATCCCCTCCCCCACTCGCCTACTGCTCTCCCCTCCACAACCCCCCTCCACAACTCCCATACCTGACTCCCCTACCCAACCCCCAGTCACCACTCCCCTCCCTTACTCCCCTCCCTCACTCCCCTACCCCCTCTCCCCGACCCCTCTCCCTGACCCCTCTCCCCGACCCCACTCCCCGACCCCAAACACCGACCCCACTCCCAGACCCCACTCCCGACCCCCCTCCCCACGCCCCTCCCCTTATCCCCTCCCCCACGCCCCTTCCTTAATCCCCTGCCCCACACCTCTACCCCAATCTTCTCCCCTCTCCTCTCCGCAACACCCCTCCCCCACTCCTCTCCCCCACTCCTCTCCCACAGTCCCCTCCCCCCTCCCCTCCCCCAAATCCCCTCCCACAAATCCCTCCCCCAAATCCCCTACCCCAAATCCCCTACCCCAAATCCCCTCCCCCACTCGCCTATTGCTCTCCCCTCCACAACCCCCCCCACAACTCCCGACCCGACACCCTTACCCGACTCCCTACCCAAGCCCCCCGTTACCACTCCCCCACCACACTCCCCTACCACACTCCCCTCCCCCACTCCGCTCCCCCACTCAGCTCTCCCACTCCCCTACCGAACTCCCCGGCACAACACCCCTACCCCACTCCCCTACCCCACTCCCCTACCCCACTCCGCTCCCCAACTCCCTTACCCCACTCACCTCCCCTACTCCCTTCCTTCTCCTCCTCACTGCCCTCCCCTACCCAACTCCCCAACGCCACTGCCCTCCCCCACTCCCCACGCGACTCCCCTTCACTCCACCTCATCACTGCCCTCCCCTACCCCACACCGCTCCGCACTCCCCTCCTCACTTCCCTCCCCACTCCCCTCCACATTCTCCTCCCTCACTCCCCACCCCATACCCCTACCTCTCTCCCCTCCCCCACTCCCCTCCCCCACTCCCCTCCTCCACTCCCCTCCTCTCCCCAACTCCCTATCCCACTCTCCTCCCACACTCCACGCCCTCACTCACCTCCCCAGATCCCCACACCCGCTCCCCTCCCGCACTAACCTCCCCCACAACCCTCCCCACTCCCCTCCCCCACTCCCCTCCCCCACTCCCCTACCCCTCTCCCCTCCCCCTCTCCCCTCCCCCACTCTCCCCTCCCCCACTCTCCTCCCCCTCTCTCCTCCCCCACTCTCCTCCCCCACTCTCCACCCCCACTCTCCTCCCCACTCCCACCCCTCACTCCGCTCCCCAACACTCCTATCTCACAACCCTCCCCCACTCCCCTTCCCTCCACAACCAAACTCCCCTACCCCGCACACCTCCCCCACTCCACTTACACACTCCCCTTCCCTCCACCTCCTCACTGCGCTCCCCTATCCCACTTCCCTATCCCACTCACATACCCCTATCCCACTCCACATTCCCACTCCCCTCCCCCCACTCCAGTCCACCTCTGCGCTTCCCTGCACCTATTCACTGCCCTCCCCTACCACACTCCCATCCCCCACTACCCTCCCGCACTCCCCTACCCCACACCCCTACCGCACTCCGCTCCCCCTCTCCCCTCCCCTCCCCCACTCCCCTCCCCACTCCCCTCCCCCACTCCCCTCCCCCACTCCCCTCCCCCACACCCCTCACACACTAACCTCCCCCACTACCCTCCCAACTCGCTTCGCCCACTCCCCTACCACGCACCCTACCCAACTCTGCTTACCTCCACCTCCTCACTGCCCTACTCTACCGCACTCCCATCCTACACATACCCTCCTCCACTACCCTCCCCCACTCCCCAACCGCTCACCCCTCCACGACACCCCGACCCCACACCCCTACCCCACACCCCTACCCCACTCCCCTACCCCAGTCCCGTTGCCAATCCCCTACCTCACTCCCCTCCCACACTTCCCTACCCACCTCTCCTAACCCCCTCCCCTACCCCACTCCCCTTCCCTCGACCTCCTCACTGCACTCCAGTACCCAATTCCCTACCCACATACCTCCACCACTCCCCTCCCTGATTCCCCGTCCCTCCACCTCCTCCCTGCGCTCCCCTACCCAGCTCCCCAATCCCACTCCCCTACCCCACTCCCCTACCCCACTCCCCTAAACTACACCCTCCCCCACTACACACCCCCACTCCCCTTACCTCCACCACCTCACTGCGCTCCCCTACCCCACTCTCCTACCCCACTCTCCTATCCCACTCCACTTTCCCACTCCCCGACCGCACTCCCCTAACTCACTTCCCTCCCACACTTACCACCCCTTCTCCCCTTCCTTCTCCTCCTGACTGCTCTCCCCTACCCAACTCCCCAACGCCACTGCCCTCCACCACTCCCCACGTTACTCCCCTTCACTCCACCTCATCACTGCCCTCCCCTACCCCACACCCCTCCCCACTCCCCTCCCCACTCCCCTCCCCACTTCCCTCCCCCACTCCCCTCCACATTCTCCTACCTCACTCCCCACCCCGTACCCCTACCTCACTCCACTCCCCCACTCACATAACACACACCACACCCCCACTCCCCTCCCCCACTCCCCTCCCCCATTCCCCTCACCCACTCCCCTCCGACCCAACTCCACTCCCCACTCCCCTTCCCTCCACCTCCTGACAGCACACCCCTACCAGACTCCACGACACCACTCTGCACCCCCACTCCCCTCCTCTACTCCCCTACCCCACCGCACATCCCTCCCAAACTCCCCTACCAGACGCCCTCCCCCACTACCCTCCCCTCCCCCACTCCCCTCCCCCTCTCCCCTCCCCAAATCGCCTCCCCCAGTCCCATTACCAAATCGCCTCCCCCAGTCCCCTTACCAAATCGCCTCCCCCACTCCCCTTCCCTCCACCTCCTTACAGCCCTCCTCTACTCCACTCCCCTACAACACTCTGATCCCCCACTAGCCCCACCAATCCCCTACCCCGCTTCTCTCCAAAACTCCCCTACCCTCTCCCCACCCCCACTCACCTACACCACTTCCCTCTCCCACTCCCTGACATAACTCCCCTACCCCACTCCCCTACCCCATTCCACTACCCCAGTCCCATCGCCAATCCCCTACCTCACACCCCTCCCATACTCCCCTACCCACCTCTCCTACCCCACTCTCTTACCCCACTCCCCTTCCCTCCACCTCCTCACTGCACTCCAGTACCCAACTCCCCGACGCAACTGCCCTCCCCCACTCCCCACGACACTCCCCCACTGCCCTACCTCGCTCCATTCCCCCAGTTACCACCCCCACTACCTTACCCCACTCCCCTCCCCAATCCCCTCCCCACCCCCGTCCCCACTTCCCTCCCCCACTCCCCCACCCCACTCACCTAACACACACCCTACCCCACTCCACTCCCCCATTCCCCTCTCCCACTCCCCTTCCCTCCATCTCCTCACTGCACCCCTACCCAACTCCCGTCCCCACTCCCCTTCCCTCCACCTCCTTACAGCCCACCCCTACCACACTTCCTGACACCACACTGCACCCCCACCCCCTCCCCCACTCCCCTCCCCCAAACCCATCCCCACACCCCTCCCCCACTCCCCTCCCCTACTCCCCTCCCCCACTCCCCTCCCCCACTCCCCTCCCCAATCCGCACCCCCACTCCCCAAGCCCACTCCCCTCCCCCACTCCCCTCCCCAACTCCCCTTCCCTCCACCTCCTTCCAGCGCTCCCCTACTCCACTACCCTACACCACTCTGATCCCCCACTAGCCTCACCACTCCCCTACCCTACTCCCCTCCAAAACTCCCATACCCTCTCCCCACCCCCACTCACCTACACCACTCCCCTAACCCTCTCCCTGTCCCCCACTCTCCTCCCCCACTCCCCTCCCCAACTCCCCTCGCCCAGTCTCCTCCCACACTCCCCTCCCTCACTCCCCTCCAACTCCCCTACAACTCTAACCTCCCCCACTGCCCTCCTCACTCCCCTCCCCACTCCCCTCCCCCAGTCCCCTCCCCCACTCCCCTCCCCCAATCCCCTCCTCACTCACCTCCCACACTAACCTCCCCCACTCGCCTCCCCACTCCCCTCCCGCTCTTGTCTCCCCCAATCCCCTCCCCCACTCCCAAACTCCCCTCCCCCACTCCCCTCACTCACTAATCTCCCCCACTCCCCGCCCACACTAACCTCCCCCACTCCCCTCCCAACTCCCCTCGTCCACTCCGCTACCCCACTCCGCTTACCTCCACATCCTCACTGCACGACTCCACCACACTCCCATCCCCCACTACCCTCCCCCACTACCCTCCCCCACTCCCTGACCGCACTCCCCTCCACAACACCCCTACCCCTCTCCCCTACCCCAAACCCGACCCCACACCCCTACCCCACACCCCTACCCTACTCCAGTCCACTACCCCAGTCCCATCGCCAATCTCCTCTCTCACACCCCCCCCATACTCCCATACCCACCTCTCCTACCCCACTCCCCTACCCCACTCCCCTTCCCGCCACCTCCTCACTGCACTCCAGTACCCAGATCCCCTACGCCACTGCCCTCCCCCACTGCCCTACCTCACTCCACTCCACCAGTTACCCCTCCCACTACCTTACCCCATTTCTCCTACCTCACTCCCCACCCCATACCCATACCCCACTCCCCTCCCCACTGCCCTACCTCACTGCACTCCCCCAGTTAACGCACCCACTACCTTACCCCACTCCCCTCCCCACTCCACTCCAAATGTCCCTCCCCCACTCCCCTCCCCATTCCCCTACCTCACTCCCCACCCCATACCCATACCTCAATCCCCTCTCCCACTCCCCTTCCCTCCATCTCCTCACTGCCCCCCTACCAAACACCCCTCCCCACTCCCCTTCCCTCCACCTCCGAACAGCACACCCCGACCACACTCCCCGACACCACCCTGCACCCCACCCCCTCCTCCACTCCACTACCCCACTACCCCACTGCACTTCCCTCCCAAACTCCCCTACCAGACGCCCTCACCCACGCCCCTCCCCCAGGCCCCTCTCCCACGCCCCTGTCCCACTCTGCTCCCCAACTCCCATCCCCCACTATCCTCCCCTCCCCAACTCCCCTACCACAATGCCCTACACCACGCCCCTCCCCAACACCCCTCCCCAACTGTTTTTCCCTCCACCTCCTTACATCCCTCCCCTACTCCACTCCCCTACACCACTACCGTACCCTCTCCCCACACCACTCACCTACACCACTCCACTAACCCACTCCCTGTCCCCAATCCCCTCCCTCACCCCACTCCCCCACTCACCTCCCCAACACCCATCACTCACTCCCCTACAAACTACGCACCCAACTCCACTACCGCACTGCCCTCCCCCACTCCCCGCCACAACTCCCCTCCCCCACTCCACACCTCCCCTACCCACTCCCCGCCCCCACTGCCCTACCTCACTCCACTCACCCAGTTACCGCCCCCACTATCTTGCCCCACTCCCCTCCCCACTCCATTCCCCCACTCGCCTCCCCATACCCCTACCTCACTCCACTCCCCCACTCCCCTACCCACTCACATAACACACACCCCTCCCCCACTCCCCTCCCCCATTCCCCTCTCCCACCCCCTTCCCTCCATCTCCTCACTGCCCCACTACCCAAATCCCCTCCCCACTCCCCTTCCCTCCACCTCCTTTCAGCCCACCCCTACCACACTCCCCGACACAACTCTGCACCCCCACCCCCTCCTCCACTCCCCTACCCCACTACCCCACCGCACTTCCCTCCCAAACTCCCCTACCAGACGCCCTCCCCCACTCCCCTCCCCCACACCCATCCCCACACCCCTTCCCCACTCCCCCACTCCACTCGCCCACTCCCCTCCCCCACTCCACCTCCCCCACACCCCTCGCCCACTACACTACCGCTATGGCCTACCCCACGCCCCTCCACAACTCCCCTCCCCAACTCCCCTTCCCTCCATCTCCTGACAGTCCTCCCCTACTCCACTCCCCTACACCACTCTGCTCCCCCACTAGCCCCACCACTCCCCTACCCCACTCCCCTCCAAAACTCCCATAACCTCTCCCCACCCCCACTCACCTACACCACTCCCCTAACCCACTCCCTGTCCCTCAATCCATTCCCTGACTGCCCAAACCCCACTCGCCTCCCCCACGCACCTCCCCAACTCCCTCCTCCACACCTCGACCCCACTCTCCACCCCTCTCCTCGAGGCAACACCCCTCCCCCACACCTCGCCCCACTCCCTGCCTCAACTCCCCCACCCCACACTCCCCTCCACCACTCCCCTCCCCTACTCCCCTCCCCCACTCCCCTCCCAAACTCCCCTCCCCCACACCCCTCCTCAACTCCCCTAACTCCCCTTCCCCACTCCCCTCCACCACTCCCCTCCCCAACTCCCCTCCCCCACTCAACTCCCCTACCACGCACTCTTCCCCACACTCCTCCCCACACCCCTCCCCTACTCCCCACTCCCACTCCCCTCCCCCACTCCCCTCCCCACTGCCCTCCCCCAAATCCTCCACCACACTCCCCTCCCACACTCCCCTCCCCCAAATCCCCTGCCCCAATTCCCCTACCGCACTCCCATCCCCCACTCCCATCCCCCACTACCCTCCCCAACTACCCTCCCCCACTACCCTCTCCCACTCCACTACCCCACTCCACTGCCCCACTCCACTCCCCCACTCCACTCCCCCACTCCACTCCCCCCTCCCCACCCCCACTCTCCTCCCCCACTCCCCTCCCCCACTCCCCTCCCGCACTCCCCTCCCCCACTCCCCTCCCCCACTCTCCTCCTCCACTCTCCTCCCCACTCTCCTCCCAAACTCTCCTCCCCACTCCCCTCACCTAATCCCCTACCCCACTCCAATACGCCACTCCCCTACTCCACTCCCCTACTGCGCTCCACTCCCCACACCCCTCCTCAACTCCCCTCCCTCACTCCCCTAACCCACTACCCTCTCCAACACTTCTCCCCCACTCCCCGCCCCCACTCCCCTCCCCACTCCCCTCCCCCACTCCCCTCCCCCACTCCCCCACTCCCCTCCCACACTAACCTCCCCCACATTCCTCCCCACTGTCCTCCCCCACTCCCCTACCCCAAATCCCCTACCCCAAATCCCCGACTCAAATCCCCTCCCCCAAATCCCCGACACCAAATCCCTACCTCCAAATCCCCTCCCCCAAATCCCCTCCCCCAAATCCCTCCCCCACTCCACACGCATACCGCTCTCCCCTCCACAACTCCCCTACCCGACTCCCCGAACCAGCCCCCCGTCAACACACCCCTACCACACTAATATCACACGTGAGTGATCTCTCT